>NW_008614182.1:0-8314 GCF_000691845.1 Merops nubicus | reverse complement strand
CGGGCAGCTCCCACCCTGAGCAGCTCACACCCTGGGCAGCTCTTGCCAACAGCAGATTGTCCCCCAATGGCAAGAGATCCCCAAGAACACAGCTGGCACAGCTCACCTGGCTTCTCTCCATGGACCAGCTGTTCTGGGATTTTATGAAGCACATCTGGAAGGTAAGACCCTAGGTCCCTTCCAGGAGGAGGTCAAAGTCTCTCAAAGCATCTGCTTCCAAGCATCAGTCCCACCTCACCCCCTCTGCTGCAACCCTCCATCTTCAGGTCCAGTCTCTCTTCTGTGTTGCTCAGGGGTTTATAGAATCATAGACTGGTTTGGGTTGGAAGGACCTTTCAAGGTCATCTAATCCAACCCCTGCAGCAGTGACATCCCCAGCTAGAGCAGGTTGCTCAGAGCCCCTGGGATGGTTCCAGGGATGGTGCAGTGACCCCCTCTCTGGGCACCCTGAGCCTGTGTTTCACCTTCCTCATTGTAAGAAATATCTTCCTTCTATCTAGTCTAAATATCTCTCTTTTTTATTTTAAATCCATCACCTCTTTTCCTACTGCAGCAGGCCCTGCTAAAGGGATTGTCCCCATCTTTCTGATAGACCCCTTGAAGTACTGAAAAGCTGCAATAAGGTTTCCCTGAAAGACCTTTTAGCTGCACTCCCTCATCTGTGTTCATCTCTAAATGGTCTTCACAGCCAGCTCTTGTCACCATGTCACTGGTAGCTCCCCCCAGCTTTTTTTTTGGGCGCCTCCTCCTGCAGCCCCCCAGGAACGGTGGTGGCTGGAGGCAGAGCCCAACAGCCGTTGCTCCTGGCTGCTGGGTCACCACACCACAGCCACCTTTGGGGAGCACATCTCCCTGGTGGATCTGAGGGGCTCAGCCAGGCAGGTGTGTCCCATGCTGGTGCCACCAGCACCTCCAGCTGAAGGGCTTTGACACCCAAGAGGTGAAGTCAGTCCCTGCCCATCTTACCCAGAGCAGCCGTTCTACTGAGTGCATCCCATACAGGGGCCAAAAAACACTCACTGGAAGCAGGGTAAGGACCCACTGTGCCCACAAAACCAGTGAGAAAATAAATCTGGCACCTGAGCAGACACTGGTGACGATCCTGAGGCACCTTCACAGCCTGTGCTCACAGCTCTTTACAACACAGAAGTGTGGAGCCTGTGAGTCCACAGTGACCGTGCCTGTGAAGGGCCATCAGCAACAGGATGTCCTGTGGGCCAAGGGCAGGATGAACGAGGTAAGGAAAGAGCTGACACAGACTGAGGAAGATTTATTGGCAATTAGAAATAATGCCAGGAATCAATGTGAACTAGATCTTCCCACTTTTATTGCTGGTTGGGGGCACGGGGGTTGGTGTGATGCTAAATTTGCCTGATTAAACTGGTAACATTGTTCTAGTACATTTTTGAAGGCATTTGACCTGTTCCCATATGACAAATCTAGAACAATATCAGAATAAGTCATGGTACAAAACTTTGTTAAGAGATCCCGGGGTAATTAGGGAATTATCACAAGTGGAAGTTGATTGCATACAGTGCTCAAAGGGGCACATGAGCATGATCCAGGAGACATCTCAAGCAGGTCCCAGGCTGTGGGATTTGCTCTACCAAAGGGCTGGACCCCTGGGGATTTTTCCCTGAGAGTGTCTGTTGTTCTGCCAGGGGGCCAGGGCTGGTTTTCCTGATCTTTGAACGTGCTTTCCTGGGCCATGGGATCACCCTGCAGAAGTGACTACCCCAGGAGCCTCTCCTGCAGAATGCTGTTCACAACATCTGCTACCAGAAGAAGGCACCAGCCATAATCCCCAAGTCCATCCTGAGAGCAGAGTGCACACAGGTAAGGCCTGAAGAAGGGCAGTCAAAGGTTGTCCCTTGGAGCTTGGTGGCCAGGAGGCAGGAGAAGGAGGAGCAGTTGCCCACACAGGCTCAGATGTACTGTGGGAGTGAATCTCTCACAGGCAAGATCCTTTCGGTGCTCGGCATCATCTTTCATTTTCAGCAGCCCAAAGAACTGAGGGGTAGGTTTGGTCCAGAGGGTCCCTGCAGTGGGACATCTCATCAATGGGAGGGTGGCAGAGAGGTGCTCTCCCCTGGGGCTGGGGGCCTGAGGTGCAAGGATCAGGCAATCTCTCCTAAGCTGCAGGAAGTCTCTGAGGGAACTAATAACTGCAACCGGATTTCCAGCAGCCCAGGCTGCTGCTTTGAGACTGTTCTCTCTCCTTTGGTGAGAACTGTGCCAAGAAATTCTCCTGGTGTTAAATTATCATGAGATCTGGCATCTCTTGCCCCTCCTGACAGACTTTTTTTCCAAAGTCCTTGCCACAGGAATTCATAGAAGTGGTGAAAGATCCTTCTGGAGGTCTCCTGTTCAGTATCCCAGCTGGGCCAGGACCATTGCCTCACTCAGGCCAAGCATGGCCTTGAAGGACTCCTTTGGAGAACACCCCTCTCTCTCCAGCTCCTTGGGTGACCCATTCCATTTTTGCTCTACCTGTATTGTTAGTTTTATTTCTGATGTCCATTTTGAACTTCTCAACCTGCAGCCTGTAGCTGTCACACCAGCTGACAGCACCAGGAAAAACCTGACTCCCTCTCAAGCAGTCAGAAGAGTTCATGTCATTCCCTTCTGTCAGGGGTTAAAGCTGCAAAACCATTTGGTCTGACCAGAGATGGTTTCACTGGCACTAGGGTAAAAACTGCCAAAAGATGATTTTTCTGGTGCCAAAAATATTCCCCAAATCAAACATCTATGCTGGCTTGTATTGTATAAATGCTGGCTTAATATTTTGCACCTTACTAATGTGAATGAGCAGCACTGGCTTCTGCAGGGTCTTCTTCACAAAGGAAAACTCCATAATCCCACTGCACGTGTGTCTGAGCAGAGTTTAAGATGTGGATGCCCAGCTTGTGAAGCTCTGGTTGCCTGGAGCTACCCAACAAACCAAAACTCTCAGGTGGAGCAGCTCCTTCCTACCCAACATCCATTTCTTTTCCATTATCTCCTAGGACACGGACAGTCTAAGCTGCAAGTGGCTTCTTTTCTGGGAGCTACGATGAACTAAACATCTGCTAAGTGCAGGCAGAGCTGTGGCATCACAAGTTACAAAGAGCAGGAGCAGTCCCACACCAGCCATTTGGGAGAAACACTATGAACTAAACCTGGAGTGCAGGTAGCTCACACAGAACTGCTGCTTCAGCTTCCCCCTGAACGGGACCACCCGTCTCTCTCTGGTCTGGGGGTGGTGTAACCCTCTGGAATAACAAACAGCAGCTGCCCCAGCCACTGCTGCCCAGAGAGGACTCCAGCTGGCACGCCCAGGCCTACAGCAAGAGGAGCACGGGGCTCTCCATGCAGGAGGGTCTGGGCAGGTGAGAACCTTGCTGCCCACTGCAGAAGGTGGCCAGAGGTTCTCAGGTGGTTCCTGCCCTCCCTGGCTGGCTGGCAATGGTGCTAGGAAGGTGTGATCAGGACAGACAGCACTGGCACAGGGAGCAGAGCCCGAGCCCTGGCAACCCCCTGGGACCTCCTGTGCTCAGGGCATCGAGGCTCCAGGGTTTAACACGCTTGGTCTTGTGCCTGTACCCAACCCGTGAGCTGAGTGTGAACTTCAGACTGGCAGAACCACTGGTAAAGTGCCCTGTCTCTTCCTGCTCCTGTCACTTCGAGTAGTGACACAAAAGACTTTTCATGTGGTCTTTTATTGCCTGAAGTCTCCTTTCCCAGCCAGCCCTGCTGTCGCTTCTGCACCCCCCCTTGATCAGGGCTGGCTCCAGCTCTCCAGGGGAGCCTTGGCTGGTGCCTGCATGGCATCAGAGGTGTGACTGCAAGGCCCACAGCCATATGGCATCTTCCTCCTCTCGGGCAGCAGGCAGGGCAGCAGGGGTTTTACTGCCCACCATGTCCATGCCACTCCCATGGGCTTCCTCCAGCCTACAGAGCTCCTGCACGAGTCAGCTCCTCGTGGAGCTACTGCAACGGCTGGGACAGGGACCACCCTAGTCACCAAATCACTTAGTCTGGCAAAGCTCTGCAGGCCAAGGGTGTGAGGAAGTTCCTGCTTTGGTAGCCCCAGGATTCCAGCAGCACCCTGGGTACACGGCTGGCTGGAAAAATTTGTCTCCTGGCAAGACTGTGGGTATCATTTACTGTCACTGTGACCCAAAATGAAGCCAACGTGTGGAGATTAGGTTGAAAAATCTGATGGAAACTGGTCTAGAGTCTCCTGTCTTTTGTGCCTACATGCTCCATATTAAAAGGACTAAATTCTGCCTTGGTGCAGAGCCCAATTAAACCCATCATCTCCAAGCCTGCCTCGTACAGTTAGCAGACTCTGGAGGTTACACTGTGCCCAGAGCCAGCCAGAGCTTTCCAAGGAGGCTGGAGAGCTCTCGTGGGCTGTGCCTTATGACTTCTGTGCTTTGCTGGGGCTTCTGGTTCCTCTGTCACCATAACCCAGAGCAGGACTGGGGGCAGGACCGTGCCGTGGCAGCCCTCAGCCAGGGCAGAGCCCACCGCCCACTGGCAGCCTCCCAGAGAGCTGTGCAAGCTGGGCCTTCCCACTCACTTCTTGCTACTACACTGCCAAGATGCCACTATTATTTTTTTTAAAAAAAACTCCTCCCAGTTCATGGTTTATTGTGCTTCTCTCTTTTGTGGGGTCTTCTTGCATGGGAGAAGTGATTCTGCAGCTGTCCTGCTCCAGGAGCCACACACACTAACTCAGGGAGAAAGCAGGAGGCTGGGAAGGAGCGTTGCCCAACGCAGCAGCCTGAGCCTCTGAGGGACCTGAGAGCACTCTTGAGTCATAGTAGCCCTGAGCAGCTTCTCCTGGGGCATTCATCCAGTTCCTGCCCATGGCCCATGGCCCAAATTGGCAGCTGGTCACAAGGGGTGTTCCCCAGGGCCCAGTACTGGGGCCAGTTCTGATGAATATCTTCACCAGTGATCTGGACAATGGGACTGTGGGCACTGTGTGCACCATCAGTAAACTGCAGATGTCACCAAGCTGGGTGGCACTGGTGATCTGCTTGAAGGTCAGGAGGCTCTACAGAGGGACCTGGCCAGGCTGCATCATTGGGATGAGGCCGGTGGGATGAGGCTCAACAGGGCCAAGTGTCAGGTCCTACACTTGGGTCCCAACAACCCCCTGCAATGCTCCAGGCTGGGGGAAGAGTGACCATGGAGATGTGGTGCTGAGCACCATTAATTTAGTGGTTAGACTTGATGATCTTAAAGGTCTCTTCCAATCAAAATGATTCTATGATTCTATGCTGTAGGAAGTCCCCAGCTCAGCCACAGACATGCCCATGCCTGGCTGATATGAACTCTGACCATAGATTGACTTCCCAGCTTGACCTTCTCCCTGTCCCATCACCATGGACCTGCCCACTCATTGCTGGGCCAACTCTGACCCTGGCTCCCCTCACCATATCCTAGCCCCAAGCTGCAGATTGGCTTTCCAGCTTGACTTCAGACCTGCCCCACCACCGTGAGCTTGCCTGGGGAGCTGGACTCTGGGCTGAGCCTGGCCATGGCCTCCGGGCCTGCCCTGCTCATCCTGCCTGGCTGTGGAGTTCCCTTTGCTAAGAGGTACCTTTGCTAGATCCACCAGTCCTTCTGGAATTAGAGGAAAATATGGGACCCCCCAGCAGAGCCAGAATCCTGAGCTACCATCCCCTTTATTTGTAAGGCTGATGTAGTTGTGTCCTGTTGGGGCAGAGACACGAGAACTGGGAATAACACAGGGTTAGCTCAAGCCTCTTATATTTATATTTCCAACTTTATTTCTCCTTTTACATGGGTCTAGCAACAAGGACAACGGAGTGCTGTGGGACTGGCCTGCCCAGGAGCACTGTGCTCCAGTCTCCTCCTGGTTCTGTGCCATCCACTTTGCACATCTGGATCCTCCAGCAGCTCCCAGCTCCTGCCCCGTTGGGCTGTCAGGGCCTCTCCTGGTTACTGGACCACTCTGACATCCCATCTACTGCAGAGCTGCTTTTTTTTTTCAGCCGTTCTTGCCTCCACACTCGGGTGGTTGTGATTGTCATTGTGGCTTCTCTTCCCACTTGGCCACTAGCCAAGAATGTTTAGCCAGTTGCCAGAGCTGTCATTATTCCATGTCTTTGGGTTTTGTTTTGTTCCCAGCTAATGAATTCATTACAGATTTCCTAATTCTCAAGCAAAGTGGTTTTATGCTTCCTTTTTTTTAATTTTTTAATTTTTTTTTTTTCTTAATGGGGGTGGGTGGTGGGTGCAAGGTTAGAAACCCCCAAAGGAAATGAAAACAGGTCAAAGAAAGGGATACGTGAGGGGGGACAGACAGTGAACCTGGATTTTCCAGTGGTAGGCCTGGTCTCCTTCTCCCTGGTTGATGGACTTGCTCCACTGGGGACAATTCCCTGGTCACTCCTGGCTCTTCAGAGGTGGGTCTGGGCTCTCCAGCCAGCACCAGGCTGTTCCTGTGTGGAACTGCCAGTGCTGCCCACTCGCCAGCGCATCCCTGTGGCCCCCGAGTCACCTGGATCATGGTGATTCACCATGGGCTCACCTGGACGGGGGTCACACCTGACACAGCCTCTGAGGAAGGGCTCCTGTGCCCGCCCTTGTTTTGGCCAGTTCTAAACCACCGCCAAGGGCCTTGTGTGGAAAGGAGGGAGCCTGCTCAGCACCTGCTCGATGCCTCTTTCCTCCTGGGGTTGAGTTTGCAGGTGGATCTGCTGGTACCAGGGACCATCTCTGACCACGCTGGGCAGACACGAGGCACCTGTCAGTTATTACCTTGCCCAGCACCAACTTGCACTGACTTAGCAGCACAAGAGCCATGCAGAGCTGAGCCTGTCCTGGTGGTGTGAACACAAATCCTGCATGACAACATCCTGGACAACCTCTCCAGTTGGCCAAGGAGACCCAGTTTTCTTCCTGCTGTCTATAAACATCTCCCTGGTGAGAGAGGAGCAGGTTCACCGCACTGGCAACCAAGCGTGAGACAGAAGATGCTCCAGGAAATGCTTCAGGGAGCTCTGGACACCCAAGGGATGCAGGGAGAAGCCCACTGTAGAGTTTTATGGCTGATGAGGTCCATCAAAGAGACCGCTGCTCAGGTTTAGGTCACTTGAATGGATGTTCTCCCTCTTCCCAACAGGACACTCAGCACTGGGTGATGCCCCATTTGTGTGCTTGAAAAATAGAAACCCCCAGACACTTGTTTCTTTTTTTTCCTAAAGGTTGTTTTATTGTAAAACCATAAATACAACACTGACATGAAAATCCTCAAGCAACGGATGCTTTCTTACAGATACAGTTTGTCTTCTGCCTTGGCATCAACTCTGAAAAGAATGTTGCAGAAACATGTCTCTAAGATCTCTCCAAATAACCGAGCTCTGGCCCGGGGCGCTCAGCTCGTTTGGAAGCTAAGTGGAACTATTCCTCCTCTCGTGGAATATTTCCATTCAGACAGCAACAGACTTGTAAAAACAGCAACATTTAAACACCTTGATTTTTTTTTTTTCTTTATTAATCCTTTTCATTTGACGTCAGTCTAAGTTTCAAACAGCACTGATTGAGCTGTAAAAAAAAAAAAAAAAAACAAACCAACAAAAAAACCAAAACGAAACAAAATCCTAAAAAGAAAATAAAATAAAAAAAAAACCAAGAAAAATCAGAAGAACTTGAGTTGGCCTCAAGCGCTCAGATATCACAATGAAAATCAGCAACTCAACCCCGTGCAATATTGCTCTCTATTGAGTCATTCGATCCACACCAACAATACATGAGACTTCAAACAGGTTTTTGTTTTGTTTATTAACACAGCAAGTGTGACATTAGATAACCTTTTAAATACAGTACATGGTCGGGCGCGGGGCCAGCTGCCCGCACCTCTCCTCAGTATGAAGACAAAGCCAGCGGTGGCGCTTTATAAAAATATTGTGTTGCTACAAAAGTATAAATTAATGCTACCGGTATTAAGAAATATTAAACACATAAAACTTATAAGGATTAAGAAAAATATTCATTAATACCTGTAGAAAACTCTTTAAATACAGTACATGGTCGGGCGCGGGGCCAGCTGCCCGCACCTCTCCTCAGTATGAAGACAAAGCCAGCGGTGGCGCTTTATAAAAATATTGTGTTGCTACAAAAGTATAAATTAATGCTACCGGTATTAAGAAATATTAAACACATAAAACTTATAAGGATTAAGAAAAATATTCATTAATACCTGTAGAAAACTCTGGCCTAAAAAAGATATTTTTTTTTTTTGTATATTTTTTTTTGTATATTTTTTTTTTTGTATTTTTTTTTTTTTTATATGACA
>NW_008614181.1:0-19857 GCF_000691845.1 Merops nubicus | reverse complement strand
TATATAATATTATATTATTACATAGAAATCTGTATAAACTACCATCAAATCAACCTTCCCAAAGATGAGTGGGGCTATCAAGCCTGTTTTTATGCAGATTTCAAAGTAGTGCAGTAATCTGTACTTTGTATATTAATTCAAGATCCTGTGAGTTGGGTTTTGCTCTGTCTCTCAGCCATCCAGCCCTGCTAACCACTGCATCCGTGCTCTCAGCCAGAGCTCTGCACAGAGCCCCTGCTCCACACAACCAAGACTGATGAGCACCATCTCATGGGCGTTTCAGGGAACAGGCTTTGAACAGAAAAAAAGAACTTTGTGAATTCTAGAGTAGAGGGCTCTATCTTCCAAAATAAATACGTTGAAATTGAATGATACACATGCAGAGTTTTAAAGGTTTCAGATGCTTAGATGTGAAAATATGGCACAAGATGAGGACTTTTCTGAAAATTAGTCACTATAAATACATCTGACAGAACAGTCACATCCACACAGAATTTTAGAATAGACACCAAAGCTAAGTATTTATAAGCAGTTACATCCATGCCATTAATCCCATCCCAAAGAATCCACTTTCTTGCACAGAGACTCTAAAACAAGTTTTTAAAACATGATGAGAAGAGTACCAACAGAACTCTTCTTTTCCCTTTTAAGCCAGTACATAATTCAAAAAATAATTTTAAATGCATTATTGCACCCTTGGCTGTTTTCCTTCCCACTTTACAACAGTCAGTGAGATCCTAATGGATTGTTTGCATCCAGGATGACTAAAAGGTGACTCCTTAAAAACAGTCCTATGGACCATCATTACATCAAGTACTTGACATTAGACAATACAGTTGCTCTGTGACTTGAAATCTTACCCAGAAACAGCAGTGGCTCAGAGAACAGCCCCTTTCACTCCTCTGCTAGTTCAGGTTACAAAGAGACTCCTATTGTAGCACATAAGATTCTGATCTTTGATCAGTTCATCAAAATGTTCAACACTAAATAGACTTAGTGACAACTAACCTTGTTAAGCACACTTCTGATAACTAGAAGTTTGTTCATTGTGTTTTCTGTGAGATTTGTTAGTGAAACACCTTGTAATAACCAGTCCCAGTCAGACTTGCTTAATTCCTCTCAGTGCTGGCTCTCAGCAGCCCTGCACACCACAGGAAACTTGGCTTAACATTGTTTTATTTTTTGGTTACCACTAACAAACAAACAAAACAACCACCAAACCAACCCACACTAATCACAGCACTTTAAGCATCATTTCAGAAATTGAATTCAAAGTGAACACAGATTCTGCCAGCACATACAAAGCTGGTTCTGACAAAGCACCTCACCATGAAAACCACACTGTTAATTCTGAAGTGACATTGTTTTTTAAACGAGATTAGAGCCCGTGTCCCTGTGTGTCTCTCCCTGCCCTGAACACAGCCTGATCTAGCTCTGGGAAAGCTTTTAATTAGAACAACATGCTCTCCACCCTGCAAAGGAGGCCACAGCTCTCACCAAGACACTGCTGTGGCACTTGCCTGCACCACCTTTGCAATCATCCCACAGCAGCTGAGGGTCAAAGCAGGTCTAGGATTTCAGATCCCAAGGGCTCTGTGTAATCCTCCTGAGCAAACCCTACTACGTTTCCTTGGCTTCTTCCTTCCCAAACCCACTCCAGTGATCTCTATGCACAGCCTTCTCAGCACAGCAGCTCAGCCAGCCCCTGCTCACAATACATCTGTACATTAGCCAGTCCAGGTCCTCTGAAATTGAAACAGAGGGTAATAAGCTAGGAATTCCTGCTACCTAATTTGTCTTGTCACCACATGAAGCTCTGTTAAACTACCAGGATGAAAAGAGGTGCCTTCTCCAAAGTTCACCTAGAGCAGGAGAAGTGTGTGAAGCCTCCATCAGCTGAAGTAATTCTCCTGGTTACAGCAGCCAAGACTTCACAACCCACCTGTAGAAATGCACCACAGAAGAAATTATGTCTGGCCACCAAGCCTGCCTACCAACGAGGGTCACATGCCTGGCAGCAAGAACTTCAGCTTCACCCCAAGAGTCACATCTCCCATTAAAAAAAGTGAACACTTGAGCAAAATGAATCCAAGGGACAAGGAAAGAGAACTGAGGTGACAGTCTAGAGAAGTGTGATAAAACAGAAGCTGTGAGAAAATAATAAAAAAGACACACACAGTGCTAAGAGGAACAGGAAGCCCTGCAACAGTCATGCAAAATTATCCAAGCTGAGAAATGGATGTTAAAGTTTAAAGCTCTGCAGCCCTACAGCTCTAGAGTCCTCTCAGCTGTGAGCTTTTGCTACAAGAACTTCAACAGAAAGCTAAAAAATGTCTGTAAAACATACCATGTAAGATCTTAAATTGATAAAGTTTGAAAATAAATACTTTCAAGTGTAAACTGGTGTGTCTCAACGTGCACTGAGGACACTGCAGAGAGCTCCTGTACACATCACTGCAAACCTAACAACACAGACACCCCCAGCATGTGTCCAGATTCAGCTAATGGAAAACTCCAAGCAAACCTCTCACGTCCTCCTCCTGGCACCCCAGGGGAGCACACAGTTTGTATACACAGCACTTCACTTTTTGTAACTGAAAAGTGACACAAGAAACACAAATCTAGGTTTTGGCACAACTACCACGTTATTTCAGCTCCAACAATTTTTAAGTTAAAAATAGCAAGAAAAAAAGCTCTGCCTTTATTTACTTAAACACTTGCAGTAAGCACAACAATGTCTTGAAAATCCAAATCAACTTCTAAGCCCCAAGTTTTCTGCAGTACCCTTAAGACATTTGGAAAGCAAGGTATTTTCTGTCTAGCAAAGTCTCAGTTTTCCTTCTGAAATTTCTGATACAGCTGAGCTGCTCCTGTGTAGCATTTACTCAAGACTGAATTATGCAGTTTGAGTGAAGCACTTCAACATTTTATCCACATTAAGCCCCCATCAAGGTAGTTAGTCTGCACACCCATATGGGTGCCTCATCTATGGCTACATATGACCTACTTGGGCATAAAATTGTAGCATTCTTATTTTATATGTTGGTATCACTAGCTGAATATATTTATACTGTGAAATTGTAGCATTACATGCTTACTTTCAAAAAAAATCAATCAAAAAAATTGGGGTTTTTTAACTCTGCTTCTTCCCTTCCTCATGCAAATTTTGAGACTGGAGACAGGAAAGGGTCTTGTGGAACATGTTTATGTTCAGCACAACCAAATCCTGATAAAATGTTTAAGGAAATCTTTGGGAAGGAAAGTAAAAGTTATGGAAAGCAGGCATTTAAGTTACACCTATTTGTAAACTTAGCAAAGGATAAAGCTACTGTAAGGTTGTCCTGGTCTGGGGAAGAACAGAGCTGGTTCTGCTCCATGGTTTAACTTATCAGCTAAAGCTCTTTTACTTCCTTGTCTGAGGTTAGCAGCATGTTTTCACAGACTGTATCTGCTCCTAGCAGTGATAACTCTCCACGTTCAGAGTTCCTGCCAGGGGCTGCTGCAGACCAAGGTCACTGCTAAATCCTGTGTGCACCACGGAGGGGGCAGAGAGTGAAGGGGGCACCTGCAGGGAGGAGTGGAGTAGATAAGTGACCCTAAATTCACCAGTGGGGTATTCCATCCCATGGCCCTCATATTCAGTAGAAGCTGAAGGATCAGGAGGGGCAAAGTCCTTCCATCTCTCTTCCACCTTCTTCCTCCCTTTTGCTGCTCCTTCAATGGCCAGTGTCTGAGGAGGAGTTCATCCATCCTGCCTTAGATCCTGACCCCAGTTCCAGAACCCAGCTCCTGGACCCAGTTTCCATCTGTGGCTGAGCCCAGCCTGGGACTTTTCCAACAGGGGCTGCTCCCCAGCACTGGGGGTGATGGTGACATGTTGCCATCAGAGAGGAGTTAGGTCCAATACTGGATTTGTAGATATTTGCACATATTCCATTTTATTACCAGTATTACTATTATTATCAGTGGTAGCATTAAAGCTGTTTCAATCCATAAGTCTCTCTCCCTTATTCCCTTTCTCTTGCCCTTTGGGAGTTACCAGAGAGCCTCTGTTTTGGGTCTGGGGGCAGCCCTGACTCCAAACCCTGATACAGGAGCAGTTTGTACCCCTGTACAGAGCAACTACAGACACACCAGCAAACAGCTTCCAGTAGCTGCAGTAATTCTAACAATTAAGCATTTGACTGCAACACTGACAGGAGAACTATCCTATTCCAGCCACTCTATCAACTCAAAGATCCCTTTTTTTAAAATAAGGTATACAGAGCTTTAAGAAGAAACAAAAATGACTTTAAGAATAAACAAAAATCACTTTACTTGTCAGTCTACTCCATTACTGAGTCACAAGTATCTCACTGAGTGTCACCACACTTCAAACCCAACAGGTCATACTAAGCAAGGTTCTCTTTTTCTTTAAAACCTTTCCCATTAAGACAAGTAACTAAAGTCCTGAGCACTAGATTCATCGTTTAATTTCTTAACCAGTCCATGTGCTGCTTGGAAAGGTTTGGATGTAATGTAGCTGCTCCCCTCTGGAGGCTGACACACTGCTGATGCCACCTGAGTGATGAACCATCAGAGAGGTTCTCTCCTGCCTGTGGGCACTGCAGGCTGCAGCCAAGGACAGCCAAAGCAAAACAGTTCATCACCAAGCAGAAATACAGATAAAACAAACAGCAACAACCTTCTCAGGGAAAACTTACTAGTGGCAATCACCTCACTGCACTGAGAGAGCCAGAGAGGAGAGCAGTGGGTTACAGAAAACAAGCTACAGAGAGAAATCCCTCTCCACAGAAGACTCTTGAATTCCTAAAATATGACATACTCATTTGCTCAGCAATGATTTTCAATGTACCTGTGTTCATCCTCAGCACCTACTGCACTCCTTGACCTGTGTCACACACACCACAGATGGTGCTGAATGACTCCAGGTAATCAGAAGAATGCTCTTGTGAGCATTTATACCATTTAAAATGTAGCAAAATGAGATTTTTCTTATGCTCCAGTCCCATTTCTCACTGTTTTTAATACAAAACTCACTTCAGATTTACAGAGCAGCAACATTTTTTGGAACCCAAAAATATGTGAATGAAGTCAGTTATATAAAGAACAATACTTTATAGGACTGTGAAAAACTGAGAAATGCATCCATTTAAGGGAGAATTTTAAAGACTTTGCTGAGGAGACAGGAGGAACAGGAGGAGATTTTTCTGCTTATGTCTCCTATTACTCCAAAAATTAATAATAGTTTTTGTAGACACTGCCTAAGAAGGATATATTTATAGAAGTATTCAATTCACAAACATCAACATTCAACATGGCTTTGGTCCATGAAGCACCCTACCAGCATTCATTCTTTCCATCAGATTCACAAGTAGATTCTCATAAATTTAAGATCATCTTAGAAGACAAGAGTTGTCAATTTTTTCCAATTGCAAGCTCTAGAGCAGTCACCATTTTAAGGAGTTTTATGCATTGGGAGTGTATAACATAAAAGCTCCTGTTTGTACATGGTTGTTGGAAGCTCCCAAGGTGATCACCACCTGCAGTGGTGGCAGTGACAGCACAGCCAGTCAGACACCCCACACTACAACACTTCTGTGCTGCCCCAGACATCACCTTTCACACCTGGAGCTGGCTGCACAAAACCAGGAAGTTTTCCACAAGATTTCTCTGCCTCGGGTAATGTACCAGAATTCTAAAGAGCTTTAGCTGAAAATAATTACACATTCCTGACTTTAGATTTGAAAACCTGATAATTTCCATCTTGAGATCTTCCTCCATTCAGAGCTGTTTCTTTAGTGCACACATACCAGAGAACTAGCACATAAAATTACAATTCCCATGGTCATTTCTAGGCTCTAGCAAACAGGACCACCTCAGTATTTTCCACATGCTTTCTTTACTTGTTATCTGTATTGGAGAACACTTACCATTAGTTCTACTGCTACATATTAGTCTTCATCTCTCTTTTTTTTTTGAATAAAAAATACATTTTGCTTTCATACAACTGCTGTCATTTGGTTTCAAGCAATCACTGCATTGAAGTTCTAGCACCAACTTTTAGGACATGCTGCTTCAGAAACTTGTCTGCATAACAGCCCATCTCCTGCCCTTCCAGAAAGAAGCTTCTCACCACACACCATCAGTCACCAGGAACAGCTTTTGTCTTCACTTCTTTCATAACTAAGCATTATGTAACCTAGCAGTTGGCAATTAGGTCTCAATATGTAAAAGATGATAAAACCTCATCACTCACTGCAGTTAGGAGGTTAACTTTAGGGGGAAAGAGACTGTTTCAAGAAACACCAGAAATCTGTCACCTTCCCAAAAGATTAAAAGAGAGAAAAAAAAGTTGTAGCTGCTCAGCCCCAGCTCTACCAGAGGACTTCACAGATTTCCTGCAGTGAGAACTGCTGCTGTGAGACAGGTCACCACCATGGCAAGCCCAGATCCCAGACCACACAGCTTCACATCCCACTGTCAAAAGCCACAGAACTGTAACACCCTCCTAAAGCTTTAACATCTATAACCTTATTTCAGGTCATTTCAGGCCATTGCTTATTCAGCTAATAATACTTCTCTGAAGAGCTTAAGTCATAGCTGTAGCAGTTTACAGATGTTAAAAAATACCTATATAGTGAACTAGATGCCTTAAAAACTAAAGTTTTGGAAGGTTTTTTCCTCCTTTTTTAATTAAGGGCAACCACAGAATTACCACAGCACTGTCCTACTGGTAAATCAGCTGTTGAGGCACATTGTTCTCATGTTGCTCAGGAGATGATCAATACAGACACCCACATTGTCTTAGAACACTCAGTTTAGCTCACTTGACAGTTTCTCCATTTCTAGTGTTCTCATTTGACAGTTTCACTCATTACTTTCTTGGTTTCAAGCAGGCTTCTAGTTTTTGCCACAGGCTCTGCCCTAGGAATTGGAAAAACAAACATGTACATGCAGCCTCAGTGGACTAAGTACCCCTCAGTGGGTGTCTCACAGCTTCAGCCAACACCAGTGGAATTTGGGAGCATAATTTGTCAATGTACTTCAGGATATCTCATAGTCACATGTTCAGTAAATCATATCATTTGCTTAAAACAGAAGGAGGCCAGAAGACAAGGAAAATCATCCCTTCGTAAGGGCAGCTTGATACTCTTTGAGAGCACAGCTTCAGCCTTCTAGCTGCCTGTGATGCTCTTACAACAGGCTTCACAGTCAAAAGAGACACCACTCCTTCCAGGCAAGGTACAAGACAGATGCTGCTGCACTATTATCATTTCATCCCAGTTTACAAAGGTTGTGTGGCTAATTCCTGGAAGAGTCACGTCCTGAATGACAAAAAATACAATTAGAGCCTTAATTCAACATCAGCTGTGAAATTCAAAAAGGTTGAATGTTCAAAAACACAACTAGTTTATTGTTCTCTTTCAAGAAAAAAAGATTGACTGACACTGCTCTGCTTGTGACTTCCCACCCAGAATGCAGAGCAGAGGGGCAGAGTCATAGAATTGTAGAATCCTTTAGGTTGGAAGGGACCTCCAAGATCATCAAGTCCAACCATTGAGCCATTAGGGCTCTAAAGTCCTCTGCTAAAACAGATCAGAATCTGTCAGGGCTGGAAGGGACCACAAGGATCCCCCAGTTCCAACCCCTCTGCCATGAGCAGGGACACCTCCCACTAGATCAGGCTGCCCAGAGCCTCCCCCGGCCTGGCCTTAAAGACCCCCAGGGATGGGGCCTCCTCCCTCGACCTGCTGGCCACCTCTCTCTTGGGCTGCCAGCTCACACCGTGGGCTCATACTCAGTTTTCAATCCACCAGCACCCCCAAGTCCTGCCCCTCAGGGCTGCTCTCAACCCACGCAGCACCCAGCTCCAACCCAGCTGCTCCCTGCACTTGGCCTTGTTGAACCTCCTGAGGCTCAGGCCCACCTCTCCAGCCTGCCAAGGTCCCTCTGGATGGCACCTCTTCCCTCTAGAGCAGTGACAAGCTCATGACATTTACACAGTCAGAAAAGGATTTCAGAAGTTTGATTTCAAAACAAATGGTTTATAACTGAGTTTTACTACAGCACAGTTACAGTGATTAAACTAGATTTTAGAGCCCTAATGGCTTAATGGTTGGACTTGATGATCTTAAAGGTCTCTTCCAACTTAAAGGATTCTATGACTTCATGATCTGTGATGTTGTTTTAAGAAAATCTCTTTGGGCAGTTAGATTGCTCCTCTAAAATTTTACTTCTACTTCTATCCATGTGACCGGAATTGAAAGAGATCCCAACAACTCTTTGTATATCTAATTTAAAGTCTCTATAAACATATCCATCCTTAATGTGCCAAGAACAACAGCAAAAGTACCCAGATTAAGTTAAATCTCAAGTCAAACTTCAGTATTTTTCCCCTCCAGTTCCACTTTGCATCCAGTTTTCCAGGCTTCCCACTTTGCCCCACAAAATGCAGCTGAGGATAAGCCTGAGCTGACAAGTTTCCTTGATACTGTCACCTACATCTGACAAGGTGAAAATTATTCTTCCATTTTGTTTTTTTTTTTTATTGAGGGGTTGGGGACAGATGACATGGATGGGACAGAGTCACACAGACAATACAGAACACTGGCTTGTATGTAAGAACTGTTGCATTTTTTCAGCTAGCTCATGGCTTCTCTCAAGACAGGACAGAGAAGTACTGCACACACTCCTAAACCAACACCTCACTGGAAACAGGGATATCCCTTTTCTGCAAAATGACAGCACCATCCAGAAGCAAGAAACCCAAGCTTCAGCCACCTAAATCCTATTTTTTTGAAATATGTTTAACCAGGATTCTGAACACCATAAAGAAAAATCCAGTAAAAGTCCTAACATGTGGGCAAGAAATACGCTGCCCTCCAGCTCCAACCCTTTCCTGTCATATATAAGTGACTGGAGAACCTTATTCAAACACCTCAAGCACAGGTTCTGAGACTTGTGCCTCCCCTCTACACCCATGAATCTGGCATCCTTCACAGTACAAGCCTAGCCTGCAGAAGAGGAGCTAGATACACCCCTCACTAGTCAACTTTGCAGAAGAGGAGCTAGATACATCCCCTCACTAGTCACCTTTGCAGAAGAGGAGCTAGATACACCCCCTCACTAGTCACCTTTGCAGAAGAGGAGCTAGATACATCCCCTCACTAGTCACCTTTGCAGAAGAGGTGTTAGATACATCCCCTCACAAGTCACTTACAGCTCCATCACTCTGCACTCCTGACAACTGGCAGTTGAATCCCCTCCTGCCAGGGACAGGAGCCATGGTGGCTTTCATCCCCTGCCTAGGGGAGGCTTCACTAAGCCAGCAGAATGCCCAGAGAGCAATACACGTTTCACTTGAGAAGCAGCAGACAGGAAGGGCACAAGTCTGAGTCCAGATCTCAGATGAGTCAGGGGATAAACGTGTCATCCAAGGCCAGACCCCTGCCAGGCAGCTGGCCCAGAGCCACTGCAGCACCCCCTGGCATCCGCAGCTCCCCAGCCCACTGCAGAGCCCAGTGAGTGCCCAGGACCCACTCCTGCAGCCCAGGCTGGAGGCAGCAGGTGCCTTCACATCTCCTCCTGTTGAAACTTCTTACAGTCCGCACTGAAACAACCATTCCCAGCATCACAGTGTCCTCCTGCTCTGGAACATCAGCTATATCCCAACACACACAGCTCCCCAGCTCACCTTTGCCATCCCAAAACACACTCTGAAAACTCAGTCACAGTTACTCAGCTTCATGTTCCACAACAAACACCTAAGTCAGGCACCACAGCACCTAAACTGGGCACTGGAGCCCAGTCCTACAGCAGTGCTAAGCTCCTGTCACAGAGGGGGAAACCAAAAAGCTTGCAAGTTCTTTTCAATCAAGTTCATAACCAAAACTACAGACAAATCACATTGCTTAGTTTCAACAAAAACATGAGCAGGAGACAGATGCTGACTGGACTGATAGTTTCCATTTGTTTATATAACAGTCATGCACCATTACCAGCATTAGTCATTTGGTTCCTATTCCCCCTCCAACTGCATCATTTTAACACTTATCAGCAATTCTGCTCCTCTATCACTGGCCATTTGATTGAACTTAGGTCTGTGATTCTGCACAAAGAACCTTCTGGGGCTTATTTTGCTGGGATTTTTAAGCACTACTTGCTTCCAAAGTCCACCTGAATCATTAATAAACCTGAAAAATACAAAATTGTCCTTAGGAACAGTTTTAATACTGAGAAGCCCAAGTAGCATGACTTAAAGACTTCTCTAATAATGGACTATTAAAAATTAAAAGTTGCAGGATCCTCAAAGCCTTTATTCAGCAATTCTACAGGAACAGGGTTTGCTTTATTCTGCCAAACAGCTCCCTACTCACCCCAGCCCCATCATATTTGGGAAGGTAATCAGTACAATTCCCACCCAAATCCACAAGCCTGATAAAGGAACCAACTTGTGAGAGATTTATCAAGCAAACATTCAGCACCCTGGACTCCATAATCACATACTTCCCAGTCCAATGCAAGGTGCTACTGGGTCTCTTGTTGCTCCTGAATAAGAAACTGCTCTCCTGCTGCAGTGACCATCTCACCTGCTGCTACTGGTGCCTCTAGCATTTCAGCCTCCCCAAAACAGAAAAGGGTCCAGGGGAGGGCCACAAAAATGATCAGAAGGCTGGAGCAGGGGAGGCTGGACAGGGCTCTAAGCCACTTGATCTAGTTGCAGATGTCCCTGCTCCCTGCAGGGGCTTGGACCAGGTGACCTTTAGAGGGTCCTTCCCACCCAATGCATTCTATATTAAGAAATAAGCTACAGCTCACCCTGTGCATTCCCTGTTCCACAGGGCTAGTCCAGTATAAAACTAGAAACTTGGATGACCCAAGTAGGGCAAACAGAATAAATTTCATATAATTAACTGATTTCTGTAACTTCTGCACACATCACAAAGAAAAGCTGCTGATGGCAAAGGGGGGGAGTTGACTTGAACACTAAGTGGCTACTCCAGATTTAATTTTCAGTTGCAAACAAAAGCTAACCCAGTAGTTTTCTTAAATGTTGCTTTCTTCAGTTGCATCAACAAAACAGTTTTTTGCCTGAACAACTTACTTCTGGCTTTTCAGGCACACCAAAAATAATCTGAATTTCCAGTACAGTGTGTATGAAATTTTGTGGCTAGATGTATGCAGAATACAAAACCAGTACCAGAACTACTCATGTGCAGGCTGCAGTGAGAAGCCTTGCAGCTGAAACTCGCAGAGCACTTCACAGGAGGCAGCAGAGCACATCCTATTCCCACCAGCTATTCTCATTTAAATATCTCAAGGCAGCTATTAGCAAGAAAATCATGCCTGGGACGAAGCTGCTCCCAGCTCCCCAGTTATTACCAGAGGAGCCCAGTGCAACGGAAGGCATTAGGATTTCTTCTCTGCAAATTAGTTTCTATTTAGAAACTACTTACACCTCTTTGCGAAGCTCTGGGATCTAAGGCACTGTGGCAATGCAAGCTCTTCACAAGCTGCAGCACGCTGCCAGGGCCAGCACAAACACTCCAGTGCCCAGAAAAAGGTGGGACTGTGCCCCGTGCAGCAGGATTAGTGAGTGAATCTGACTGCAGCAGTTGTGCCAGGATCCATCTCCATTGCTCTCTGCTCTAAACACAGAGCCCTGCACGCTGGAAACTGCAGCTCCACCGGCTGCACCTGGTAGTAGAAAAGCAGCTGGGTAGTAGTATCTTGTTATATGCAAATTAATTACAGCCCTCAGGTCCCTGGCAAATGGCCAGAGCTCACAAAGTCTGGAGGTTTTACCCAGAGGAAGGAAAATGACCCAACTAGTTTTTGGACAGGCAATAATATGGCGTAGCACAACACCAAGCCTAACAGAAAAATCCAGAATTAGTTAAAGCAGAAACGTCATCTAAATTAGGGCATTAGTAATTAGGTCAAGCTAATAATCATGCAAGATGTTATGAGGAGGCCAGCAAGGCCTCCAGGGGCTGGGGAAGACACTGGAATGGCAGAAAGTTAGCTAGCTGTAATTAGTGATTATGAACAGAAACTTTCTTCCAGATTGACCCATTTAAAATAAATAGAAGTTCTTTAAAAAGATATGCATAAATTTAATACATGCAAAACTGAATTTGACAGGGAAGATTCTTAAAGGGTTTTATACACAGAAACATTGAAGGCAGCAAGTAGCTGTATCACATCCAATGACTTAACTGTAGAGCTTATTTAATCTATGTGACAGATTAAAGCTTCCTCCTTAAGGCTCATAAAGAACTTCATGACTGCATAAAGGCAGGAGCTGGAAGTGCTTCAGGTTCCTCACTTACCCAGTACAAAGAAAAAAAAGCCAGTTAAATAAAAAAATAAAAATCCCATGTCAAGTGGGATACAGTTCAGAACGACTGAAGGTTCCCAAAGGGGTGCTAGAATAAATACACAGGTAGTGAGGGGAACCACAGAGAAAGCTCATTTTTATCTCTCATCAGACTTGAAATCTTAATGCACAGGGGGGGAAAAAAAAGGCTTGATGATTTTCAGAAGACTGGGACTTCTCAGCAAGCTCCAGCATCTGAATGTACTATGGATTAACCCTGGAGTCCTGACCACCACCAGACCAAGAATGCCTTAAAAAGGAATGAAGCCAATTCCTCACCTCTGACTCTCCCCAATCCCTGGTATCCACCCAGTACAGCCACTTCACACAACTTCTCCTCGCTCGCACGCCTCTTCAATCTGGACACTTTGGTTCATCCCTCCAATAATCTCTTTCAATGGACACGAATAATGATCTATTTTTATCTCCCCCAGGCTCTGTAGCAACCTTGACATGCCATCCACCTATTTCCCTGATGCTTCTGACTCCTTTCATCCTATTCCCTAATTTCCCGCTCGTCCTGAGCCGGTCCATATGGCCACCCCAGCACTCTGCTCTGCACCACTGGGGCAGGCCCAGGGTCCAGCCAGCCCAGGGGACACAGAACAGTGCCTGGGGACAGCAAAGGGACCACAGCAGCCACCCAGCTCCCCCTCCTCTGCCACAGCACACCGAGCACAAAAATCTGCCAGGGAACCGATGCACTTCCCTCCCCATAAAGCATGCTATGAACACACCTTTCAACAGGCTCACTGGTAGGGCAGAATGCTCATTAAAAACTATCAAAAATGGCATTTTTAAGACAATATATATGAAGTCTTTGCCTTTTTTTTTTTTTTTTGCTTTATTTTAGGTTTGTACAGAGCCTACTAAAGGCAGCACAGAATGCCAACACTTTGGGCAAACAGAGCCCATGTCATTCCTAGACACTTGAAATTTCAGACTGGTCATTAGAAACTATAAACACCAGCCAGTTGGAGGAAGAGTGAGAAAAACTGAACATTTTCCTGTGTGGTCCTATGATTCTGTCCTTAAAACACACCGTAGGATGACAAAACATCAAGCTGCAGTCACAGAAGTGAGCTGATATCACAGCCAGAGTACAAATCAGCTCCTCCTCAGAGTCCAGACAATTTTCTTCTGAATAGTTAGCATGCCTAACTCCAGACTGTAATTACTACCTTATTTATCTTACTACACTTACTGCATTCCATGACTTTCTCAACTGCCTACAAAATTCCCCTAAATTCCTGTGCTCACTATGCAGGGTCGTATCTTCACTAACCACAAATTAACACCCAAGTTGTGTCAATACCTAAAAAAACCCCCAATACATACCACTTCAACAGTGAGCACTAACAAGGTGGAGGTCTGTAATTCTTATTTTAAGGAAAGGGCAAGTAGTTCTCATCACTCAACAATTCTGAACCAGGTAAAATCTGGTGAAGGGCATCTCTCAGCATCATTTAGTCAGCTAAACCTCCCAAAATCATCTTTTGCCGTTACCAGACCCCAAATCAGATGTCTTTAAAACCATGCAAAAGGCTTGGAATCAAGGTGTCTAAACTCATTCATCAAACTCCCACTGTGTAGTGGTCAGCAAGAAGCAAGTTTGCATCCAGTGTAGTCTATAAAAAGGACATCAAGAGAAATCTGGAAGCATTACAGATCCTTGGCTGAATTCTGCTCACTCACCAAGAATAAAACCACTCATGATCACTAGGACAGCTGACTGACCAATGTTCTGTGGGTTCTTTCAGGACCAGTTTGACCTAGCTACAGCCACAGACTTACCTTGTCAGCTAGACTGCAGATGGGCTGAAGTGACTGAACTAGGGTGGCTGTAGCCAGAGGTGTGCTCACTGGGGAAGACTGAATGGATTAAGGAGTGCACAGTATTCAGTGATGCTCTAGAAAATACTTGGTTACTCTCACTTCTCATCTGCATGGGTAGGTTTATACAGAAGATAAATCCTAGCATTCTCTGAGAACATACAGTGAGGTCATGAAACAACACACCATGAAGACATTGCTGGTGCATCTTCACCACTGTGACACACTGAACTCTACCAACAGGAGCTTTCGGGGCTTTCCACAGAGAGCTACATGCAAAAAAACCTCTGTCACCACAGAAGGGGAATTTCTACTTCATAAAGTCCATTGTACTAGTGTTTCAGAAGCATTCATGCCAAATGAGAAACCTGTTGTGTCAGCAGGTGAAGTGATGCCACCAGCTCTCACTGCAAATGATGGAGTTCATAATGCAGAAACCACAGCAATAGAGACAAAACAAAAAGAGCAGAGGGAAAATGAATGGCAATGATGTCATTTATCTTAGATTTGTTCTGTGATAAAGCCAACAGGTTTGGGGAAGAAGGCTACTTTAAAAATTAAGTGAACAATAAGAATTTTTTAAAGTTACGTTGAGTTTTTGGTTCTGGTTTTAGTAAACTCTGGCAGAAGTGAGAGAAATGAAGTTTTTAAAGTAATTTTAGTCTTCCCTCTGCATAGCTCATTATTTTTCCTCCCAAGGTGATAAGAACTAAGATTTCTTTCTCATTTGCACTTCACCATCAGGGGATTCTTGGGGAAGGCCTCATAATCCATCAGAAGCAACAGCACATTCTCCTCACCAGAGACAGACAGAACATTAGAAGTCTTTGCAACAGAGGCTGAGGGGGGAAAAATAAAGGAACTGAAACTGAATCTATATTATAGTCAATAGAATGATTAGAAGCACTAAAGCTTTTTAAAACAGAATTGGCCTAGAGCAAGGCAAGGCATTTCAGTAGAGAAGAACAGCAAGGGGAGAGCATCTGTTGTCTCTGTACACAAGTCAGCTTGAGACACGACTGAATTCTGGTGTGAAGTCCCCAAAGTGAGTTTTATCAACAGCACCCAGCAGGACAATAGCTGGACAGTCAGCTGCTCGAGGCATTAGGGGAATTGTGCCAGAACCCCTGAGTCCCACTGCAAGCCTCCCAAGGCAGCAGAGTCACCCCCTGCACTCGCTGTGTCAGGGAGAGCCCTTTACCTAGAGGAAAACATGGATATCCCCTGGCCTCAGCTGCACATAAACAAGAAACCTGCCACAGTCTGGAAACAACAACAGATGCCACAGGACAAGCCTGCTGAGGATGGAGCAGACCAGAAGCTCCCCTGTGACCTCTCACCTAGGGAGGATTTTGCAGGACCTCCTGTATTTCCACTGGGAGATGCACAGCCCTCAGAACAGCATTTGTTCTCCTCCCAAAAAAACTTCAAATCCTAAACATTCCTTTGACCTGCCACAGTCTGGAAACAACAACAGATGCCACAGGACAAGCCTGCTGAGGATGGAGCAGACCAGAAGCTCCCCTGTGACCTCTCACCTAGGGAGGATTTTGCAGGACCTCCACTGGGAGATGCACAGCCCTCAGATCAGCATTTGTTCTCCTCCCCCAAAAACTTCAAATCCTAAACATTTCCTTTGACACTAGCAGCCCAGCACTGTAATTTTATGTATGTTTTTCCAATTGCTGAATTATTTCTACTGCCCTAGCTGAAAGTTTCTTCATTAGCAGGAGGCCAACTTGTTTTTCTGTTTTACTATGGCAAACACATCTCTATTTAAAGTGAGTAACAGATCCCATGGTAAATAATTTATTCTCCCACTCTATCATCTTCTCCTGCCAGAAGGTTTTTTATTTTAATAAACTAAGGGAGGGGGCAGATATGAGGTAATGACCAGAAACCCACCTCACTTATGTACAAAGAAAATTCAAGGAGATATTGCTGTCCAAAGTCATTATAAAAATATAACTCACACTGCATGAGCAATATATACCCACAGATGAGCTTACTGTTCATCAGAGAAGCTACAGAACAGATTAACACTGGTCCAAGAAGGTGCTTTTGGAGTTTTTCACAGAATAACAAGTTCTTCTCAAGTCAGTATTTTCCTTCTCCATTTTAAGAAGTGCCAGAATACATAAAGCCATATCAACATGGGCTGGAAAACTGGATTCTCAGAGAATACTTTCCAAAACAAAGCAGATGAATTTGAGTATTCCCATTCACCATAGATGAATTATGGAGTATAACTGAGTAGAATTTCTGAAGACAATGAAATAAGACAGCTAGGTTCTTGATGCATGATAGAAGTGAGCTCACTAAGCATTCTGATATGCTGCTGAACAGAGAAAATGTTACAGGTGCCAAGATCCTACACTGCTGGACAGTGCTCAAGTAACCAGGACTACAGAAGCTTAAATTTCTTTAATGAGCAGCAGGTCAGTTACTGTGCACTTCAGATTTAGGACCTTGAGAGTCTTTCACATATAAAACAGGACCACCTCTTAAATCCTTAAAGATGAGGAACACAAACACAGCACTTTGGGCTTCTCTGGACTCTCCATCAGGAGGAAAATCAGCACAGCTTCCCTGTGCCACAGCAAGCCTGAAGAATGTGTGTCAAAACAACGTGTTTGCTCAAGAAACAAAAATGAGGTCACCTTATCTCTTTTTTTAAAAAAAATAAACTCTTGACATTTGAGGGTGGTTATGCTAAGAAGAATAAGTATGTAAATGCACATTTCAACAGATTTGCCCAGCCCTCCTTCCTCTCTGGTCTAGAAATGTCTCACTTTGGTGATCAAAAATTCCCCAGATGCCGTCCATCTCCTGTCAGAGTTTCAGAGGTAGCTGATTTCTGCCAGCACCTTGAGGTCGTGCAGTTATGAGTCACCAAACAGAAAGAAACCCAACAGGAGGGGACACGTTGGGCTTAGCCCCACTGCCAGCAACAGGTCACAGCACGATTGGCACAGCCCCAGCTGAACCTGCACACGGGTGAACTCACCCCGAGACCTACCGGGAAACAAGCTACCAGAAAAGCCACAGCTGAGGAGGACTTTTTCATATCAAAGTTGAGTCTTTCCTGCATGCAGGCACAGAAGAGGAAGCACAGCATTGTCCACCATCACCTCATGTGCCCTAAATCCCAATCACTGTGATTTCAGAGATATTAATCAACAAAATGAAGAGGTCACACCTAATGACTGAACAGAGGCATAACTCAATGACAGATGGGCCAGTACTGCTTTGTAGGGAGACCTCATATTCCAGACAGCTGTATTAAAAAGCTTAACAACTTTTACCAAAAAAAGAAATTAATAAATCCAGAAAATGGTTGCTTTCTGTAACAAAAACTGTAAGTTTGTTGGCTAGTTTGATTTTTTTAAGTATTCCAGTTTTAATAAAACCACAGAACGTTGAGAAATCTTCTCCTTCCAAATCAGTCACCAGTAGCTAGTATGTTTTTCCAGGCTTCAGAGAAATCAAAGGACCTATTTTTTCTTATATTGCCCCCAAAACGTGGATTTTGTCCTTACATGACCCAGATAAAGCATCCTTACTGCCAAACTGTTGCTTGTTTCATGATAGCTACCCACTGAGGACTGCTGCTCTGATAAATAACAAGGTGCAGGAGCATGAACTTTAGCCTCCCACATGGTAGGCAGGTGTGCTGGAAGAGGTGGGGAATCTTCTCAGAAAGCTCAAGGATGTTGTTTCATGTGCAGAAAAAGGGAAAACACAGTTCCAAAAGTTTCCAGGGCCAAAAATTCACCCTGACTTCTACCTGGGAGATGAAGCACCAGGAGAATGCAGTCCACAGGTCAAATCCTCCAGACCTCTTAAATCTAAAATCAAGGATTATCTGAATCAAGCTGAATTCTTCCTTCCTCTCTTGTCCACAATGGAACAGAAAATGAATGCCAGGATCAAGCACCTTTCACATTTTTAACTATTCTGCTGACCCTCTTTGCACTGCTGCCATAAAACACCCCTCCAGTACACCCTCCCAAAGACCATGCAAGAAACAAGATTTAGTAAGCCTATGAACCATTTCCCCTCACACAGGCACCCTAAATTGTAAACTATTTACAGAATTCCCTTCTGAAGCTCATGCCCATATCTCTGAGCACTGAGTTTTGTCAAGGACAATTGTCAAGTGGACTCTGAGTAACTTAAATCACCTTCTCATACTTTTTGCCAGTACTTCAATTCCTCTGTACTGAGACTTTCACACCATTTAGAGCAACACATTCTGTCAATACAAAAATATTCCAAATATAAACGTTTAGCATAACTCAAGATAACATCACAAAATATTAGACAGACAAAACAGACACAGCACATGTAAATCTCTCATGAGCATTCAAAGTTGCACGTAGCAAAGGCTACTGAGAGCTGAAATGCAAACATTAAAGCCAGGCATGTCTTCTGTGTCAGCCTTCCGAGTCACCGCGCTCTGCACGGCTCTCACTTCCTGGTCTGACAGAAACCACACTGGTTTAAAGTCAAAGGTGCTCACCAGAAGGAGGAAGGAGGAAGATAAGTGTTTTTGCACATGTCTTGAGAGCTCTGGTAATAGCAGAGCGTATTCCTAAACCTCAAGTCAGTTTCTTTCCTGATGTTTGTTCTGCTTCAGCAAGCAAACACAACAACTCCCTAATTGCTTTAAAAGTGGACCACTAAGTGCAACAGTGTGTATTATGTTTGCAGCCTCTACAGGAACAGCTGCATCCTCAACTCTTCCTGAGACCTATTACAAAGTATTATACATCCATACCACAGCTTTTTTTAATTGCAGCTGACCACTTAATCCACTAATAAAAAAACTACACTGACACCACATTCTACTCTTCCCTGGTAACCAAAGTGAGGCACCTGAATGAACTGTTCCCCAACACCCGTTCTAGACAGACCATGAAAGTTCTGCCCACTTCCACAGCAAATGAGAGGCAAAAAGGGACATAAACATCTCCACGGGAAAAGTTAGTTTTGGCTTAAAACAACATGTGTGTGTTTTGATGACAGATCGAGTTACTAAATCAACATTTAACTTTCCTGACAAGTACACCTGTTGAATGTTTAAACAACAACACGCTCCTAAATAAAACAATAATTCTTCTGAGGCAATCTAAGGAGGATGCTCTTTAGAGCTGTTTTGTTTGAATGTATCTATAGAAGCTCACATGCGTTATTTTCAGCATATCTGTGATCTGTAAGTAAAAACAACCCAATTAAAACCTCATACAGGCAAAGTGTAAACACATTTAAAAAGTTACAAAAGAATAATACCAAAAAAAGCATGGGATTGCTCTGCACGCATACGCATGCCCCGAAAGGCAATGAACTTACCAGATTAAACACAGTTTCGACTAGGTCTCTGTTGGATACTTCCCCAACTTCCACCAGTCCTGTCAGCACAGCAAATTTCATCCTGATGCCTCGGATGGGCACTCCCGGATTCAGCGGCTGCAGCACGCTTCCCGCTTCAGCGGCGCTCCCTTCTTTTCCCGCTCCTCCTCCACCATCACCTGTTGGCTGAACAACTTGTTTGTCTCCGCTCGCCATGGCGAGTTCCGTTCAGGTGGCGACTCGAGGCGCTCCGGGAGGACGGGGCGGGGAGGGGAGAGGAGCCGGCGGCC
>NW_008614180.1:27421-45432 GCF_000691845.1 Merops nubicus | reverse complement strand
CCACTGGCCCTCAACAGTTCGCCCAGTCGCTTGTGTGGGCACAGGCGAGGAAGGGTCAGTCCCACCTGCCTGCTGTCCTCAAGCTGTGCTAGATGAAGCTGCTGCAGGTGTAGCTGCCACCTGCTCTCCTGCACTCTGCAGACTGGGGTGTGAGGCAAAATGACTGCTGGTGACGTGTTTACTCTGAGATACTGCCTTGTAAAGGAGTACTTCCTCATCATAAATATTTACTCCTTGTATAGGAGGTAGTCGGGAGGTGAGAAGGGTCTGTCTTCTCCCACAAACAAGCCATAGGACAAGAAGAAATGGGATCAAGTTGCAGCAGGGGAGGTTTAGGTTGGAGATGAGGAAAAATTTCTTCCTTGGAAGAGCTGTCAAGCCGTAGCCCAGGCTGCTCAGCGCAGTGGTGGAGTCCCCATCCCTGGAGGGGTTTCAAAGGCCTGGAGATGTGGTGCTGAGGGACACAGTTTAGTGGTGACCTGGCAGTGATCTGTTAATGGTTGGACTCGATGGTTTTAAAGATCTTTTCCAACCAAAACAATTCCATGATTCTATAAACTGGAGGGGCTGTGACCAGAGCGCACAGTCCTTCCTGTTGCAACCCTGAGGACAGATAACAGGGTGATAACATCCTAAATTGCCACAGAAAAATCCACAAAAGCTTGTTTGTCCAACACCCACCTCACTCCAACCTCCTTTCAGGGAGCTGTAGAAATCAATAAGGTCTCCCCAGCATCTCCTCTTCTCCAGATTAAACAACCGCAGCTCCCTCATCCACTTCTCACAAGCCATGCTCCCCACACCCTTCACCAGCTTCATTGCCCTTCTCTGGACTTGCTCCAGCCCCTCAATGTCCTTCCTATACTGTGGTGCCCAAAACTGAGCAGAGTACTTGAGCTGTGGCCTCCCCAGTGCTGAGTCCAAGGGCACCACCACTTCCCTGTGCCTGCTGGCCACACTGCTTTTGATACAAGCCAGGATGCTGTTGGCCTTCTTGGCCACCTGGGCACACTGCTGGCTCATGTTCAGTCAGCTTTCCACCAACACTCCCAGGTCTTTTTCTGGCAATTTCCAGCCACTCATCCCCAAGCCTGTAGTGTTGCAGGGTGTTGTTGTGACCACAGTGCAGGACCCAGCATTTGGCCTCGTTGAACCTCGTAAAACTGACCTCAGCCCATTGCTCCAGCCTGTCCAGATCTCTCTGCAGAGCCTCTTGACCCTCAAGCAGATCAACACCCTCACTCAGTTGAAGAAGATGCCTTCTTGTAGATGGGCATCCCATTGGTGAAATCCATAAAAGCTTGTCTGTCAGAGGGCCAAGCAATTCCAGGCGACCGTGCTGTCAGTAAGTGCACAGCTTGCTTCTGCAAACCCTTTCTGCATAAAACCACTGTCAAAGCCAAATACAATATTGTTAATAGCACACTTAGATCTCTTCAGCACTCACAGTACTGCATGCAAGCCTGAGGAGATGGGAAAAACTGGGGAGAAAAAAAAAAATTCTCCCAGAAGGTATTGTTTTCTGTTGATTCAGTCCTTCAGATTTCTAAGAAACGTAAGTGGCCATCGTAGAATAACAGGAGTTTGGTATTTGGAAGGGGCTGCGTTCATTCCTTTAAGGAATGAAACATTCTGGTTTGATTAACAGTAAAATATAGCTTCTTACAAAAGTGTCCTTTCTCAGAACCCACACGGAAATAGCTGGTACACAGACATACCATTTGTTGGCACACCTCTGAACCTACTGTCTTATAGTCTCCAGATTTTGGAGAAGGACCTGGTTCATACAGTTGATCTGGTTTGTACGGTAGGGAGGAAAGCCTCAGAAATGTGAAATATGTATAAACAATTTAGACATGTTCAGCTGAACTGCAGAAGGCCCAGACTAGCAGTTTCTAAATTCTATTGCTTCACATTTAACAACAACAACAAAAAAAAAAAGATGATCACATTATAGAGTTTTTTTTAGTTCAGTGCAAATCTCGTCTGTCTTACAAAGATAGTGACAGATTTTCCTATCACTACAGTAAAAAGAATTTAGGAAATTAAAATCAGTTCAAGTTGCAGCAACCTAAAGAAAAAAAAAAATCTCTGTGCAAAAAGAAGGGACATTGGAAAACAACCACGTTTGATGAAGAGGAGTTCAGGATAATTAGCCCAGCTGGGATCTGTTTGTGCAAGGGAGGCCGAGAGCTGCTGTAGAAATTCTTCTGGATCCAGCTCCAGACCTACCTCTGTACCTTCTTCTGACGTGGTACATTTAAAGTGCATTTCAGAGCACACTTTCATTGCCCATGCAGAACCATCTCTGCAGCGGTGTTTCTAATTGAACTTCTCATTTAAGATGTGTTGAAATTTCTAGGTTAAGTAAGAAGTGTTGAAATTTCGACCACGTTTGCCCTTAGAAGGCATCTGCTTGGGAAAACAAGTCAGATAAAAGTTTGGAAAGTTGACTTAAATTCCTTGCAAGGACATAGTACATATGTTCAACTACTGTTCCATCTACCTATCAACAGTAGATGGATATAAATGAATTTTCCAGGCAGCACAAACTAGTGGTACCACTTTGACCCTGGATGACTTCCTCAGTAGCCTGGTATATTTGACTTAGGGCTATGTTCAAAAACCTGAAAATTAGGGGAATAAAGCTTAGTAGAATTTATCTGAGTTTAGATTAAGTGTGTGGTGGCATCCAAAAATTCTGCAGTTTAAAAATGATGTTTGGTCAACATGGTCTATACTGTACATCATGTCTTGGAATATTCTAATAATGTTAGTTTGCCACTGAGAAATAAAAGGCTCTTAATGTAGGTAGTTATTGGTCAGGTAGATTAAAAATCATTGCATCTGTGTTGTCTTAGCAGTTCTCTAGCTGACTGGAGATGTATTGGATAAAAGCAGAAGATAAATATTAGAATTTTAAATGGAGAACAAAAATGATTGTGGTCAAATGCCTTGGCAACGTGTCTGCTTTCTCTAAACTTGGAATACACGCTGCTGCTTTAACAGGACAGATATTTCATGCCTCTGCCATTTCCATTATCATATATTTCTTAAATGTCAAAAATGTGCTTGGTTCTTGAAACAGGAAACATCGTGGAACGCTGGACTTTGGGTTGGGCTTAAGGGCAGAGAGGTCCTTCTTAGGTGGCTCCCCAACAGGGGCTCTGAGCACCCTGCTCTAGCTGCAGATGTCCCTGCTTCCTGCAGGGGGTTGGACTGGATGACCTTGAAAGGTCTCTTCCCAACCAAACCAGTCTGTGATCCTACAAATATTAATGTTATCAGGATGATGTTCTTCAGTGTTTAGTGTGATGGGCCCTTGAGTGGGACCACTAGATACTGCTGCCACAGAAACACTCCACAGGACTTAGAGATGTGAAGAATGAAGGGTAGGGTGAGATTTTTTTAAAAAACATTGCTTTTCACAGCCTCTTCAGAAGGGTCCATTTTCCCTGAAGACTTTGGTGTACTACGTGTACACAGTTCTCAACTTCCCTAACAAAATGTCTTGTTCCCAAATGCTCAGGGACAGTTCTTTCTATTCTAAATCCAGCTAAACTGAAGCATGGGGGCAGCATGGGCCATGTTCAGTGGAACACAACTGGTCAGACACAGCACTGGAACTGGAGAGCAGGAGTTGCAGAACATGGTACACACAGAAACACACGTTGCCTGAAAGAACATGAAATGAACATTTGTAGCCTAAGCCCCAACTCTCCAGGCTCCCATTCCTAGGTGAAGTACTTGCTACTTTGATTTCCCAAGGACTATTAATGGTAGCAAGCACTGCTTTGGAGAGCAAGTGTTTGCAGATGGATCCCTAAATTGCCTTCTATGGAATAAAAATGAGAACAAGAATTTTGAGGGAGGTTGAGACAACTGCTAAACCTATTACTAATGGCTGATTGGAAATACTGTAACATATCCAAAAAAGCATGCAATAACATAGAAAAACATGCAAAAACAAGGCCAAGGCCATATTTCTAAAGAGTTTCCATAATCTCTGCATTTTTATGTAGGAAATACATTTTAAATGTTGAATAGAAGTCTAAAAATAACTTCCAGTTTGCTTTGCATCAAGTGGTGACAAAATCCTAATGGCAGCCCTTCAACTCTAAGTTGTAATAAGGACATCAGTGAAGAGAATAAGAAATTAGGAAGGGTGAATCATACATATTTCAGATGGGATGTGTTATTAAGACAATATATGGATCCACACAGAATATATTTTTGTGTCCTTTCATTATTAGAAAAATAAAAGCACACCAAAAAAATCCCTAACTTTGCTTCAGCAGCTTCTTTCCCTGACATTCACAGAAGTAAATTAATCCCCGCTGTAATTCTACTGACATCCATGAAATTAGTTCAAGAATTCACACTGTGAATGTCACTTATTTTTCTTTTCATTTTATTTTATACAAAAAAAAAAATATAGAAACAGCCAAGCAATCCCAAGGGATTGCTAGAAATTACCAGTGAAATGCTGCCTGCTTTCATAGGAGTTATCCACTCCAGCACAGACTGCTTGGGTACATGTATTATGATTCTGGTTTAATTTTCTGGAGGAAAAGAGCATCTATATTCACACACGATATAAGTTGTTTGAGAGAAAAAAAAGATTAATGTAAAACCTCCAACACTGTCTGTAATCATTTTCCTTTTAATCGTCCAAGTATTTTAAGGGCGTATTAGGTAAGGTTTGGGGATTTGTAGGGCAATCAGTAGATACTCCAGATTTCTCAAACTTATGGAAGAGCATGAAGCAGGAAACATAAAATATACTATAAAAAAAAAAATCCTTGAAAAATGCCATTCTGAATTAAATCTCACCATATAAATCAAGCTTTAATTTCTATTTCACTGCCCTTTTTTTATTATTTATAAATACATGTCTACCATTCTCCTCCTTTTTCTCTAACAGGGAAAAAAGCACAAATTGTTTTGTGTGAATGTTTTTGTATGTGTAACTTATTGAATTCTTTTTGTTTTGCAGTTATGTGAAACATTGTAGTAGCATGTCCATTATAGCATTTTAAAAGCACATGGTATAGCATATAGGTAAGGCTTGCACTTGAGATAACTCTTACCTATATTTTCTCATAATTAGTTATGAACCATGCCCTTAATAAGTCCTGTAGGATATAAGCCAGCTGAACTTTGCAGCTGTTTATTGTCAATATGGGGATTTAAATAAAAACTGTACTTAATAGTGTCTCAATTTGAGGGAATTTCAGTTTTAATTTTGACCCTAGCTAGGTTTAAACCAGGTTGATTTTTCTGCCTCCACAATTATAGTATTAAAAATGCAGCTGTATGTCCTTGTCACCACCTGAAACTTCCTTCTTTGCTTGAGTCTTCAGTAACAGAGCTTTTTGTAGAAAGTGCTTTGGTAGGAACCCTTGAAGAAACTTACCTTGTGCAAACCTGAGAGGACCTGGAAGTGTAGCTCCTCTGCAGCTTCCATAGATGATCCCTAGTGGTAACCATAGATGATCCTGGTGAGGTGATTCCTAGTGGAATTACCTCACCAGGCATTCAGCAGGGTTTCCTCTTTCTTCATGAGCAGAACCACTCAGCAATATAAATTTAAGTTCCTTGTCACGAGTGTGACAAAAGTGGACCTACTGTACTGATCTCTGCCTTGTGGTTTTGATTATTTGCTTGAAACTTTGACCTTTGTGAGAAGGTGCCCTGCCATGCCACAGTGGCAGCCATCACCATCATCCCGCCTCCTGGTTTGCCTGGAAATCGCTTGCCCTCTAGAAAAGCTTTCCTTTTAATTCAGTGCATATGTGAAATAAATTATACTATGGAATGGTGCTGTCAAATATTTATTTAGTAGCTCGGTACTTGAACTCACTTGCCAATCAGATAAAATTAGGTTGGAATTCTTTTCTACTGACATCATGTTCCTAACTTACAAATCCCCTCTCGGACACAGGAGTAACGAGTGTTTGCATTGGCCTGTTGTGAATAGCAGCCATCTTTAGGAATTTTAATGTACAGTTTAGTGTTTTCATAATGTCACTGTGAATCAGGGCTTGATTTTAGCTAGAAACAACTTTGTCCTTAAACTACTTACTTCGTGTATTTTCTTATTTTCTAATACAGCCCAAGTGTTAACGTTGGCTCCCTTTAGATGATTTGTGTAGAGTTTCAAAGGCAGAGGATTTCCCAAGACATTACTAAGCAGCAGCAGCGCCTGCAAAGCCAAGTGTATATTGCTGGGTCAACAGGATTGACTTTTAACAATCAAACAGAAAACATAATTGAGAATAATGACTACTATTTTGAGAATTGTTTCACTGGATGTGTTACTCTGCCAACATCTTTCCACATAATCCTGATGATTATCACTCGTAAAAAGAGCGTATTAGCTTGGTGAAGTTTATGAAAACAAGGCCTGCTCTGAAATGTGGTGAAGTCAGTGCAAGTAGTTTAAAAACAGCTTTTTTTTCTTTGGTTTTTGTTTCATATAGCACAATAAGTTGTTATGCTTGAAGCACTTACCTGCCAAATTGGTACAGAATTAAGTTAACCACGTAGTATACAGAAGCAGCCTCTTATCTGGATCCATTTTGGTATGGCTAGAGGTCAGTTAAACTCCAAAACCTAAACACAGACAAAAATGCATCTATCTAGTTTTGCTGAATTTGCTTGCCAAACTGTAATAAATCCTGAAAACGTAACAGCTTTAATAACATTGCATTCCCATTGTGTATTTACCTTTTTTCTTTGTGTTTTGCATGGCTGAGAATTTTATCACTATCAATTTCCAGTCAGAGAATAGAAAGTATTTAAATAATCTTTTTTTTTTTAAAAAAAAAAAAGGCAAAAGAACCCCAAACCACCAAACCCCAAACAAAAGAGAAAACTCTGCATGAAATAATGTGGAACAACTCACTTTGAGTCTCTTTCTAGTTTTTCAAGCTTCTTTTTGGATTTTGTTCCTTCAAGCCTTGTCTGCTTGACTGATGCCTACACCACTGGCGAGGGATCACCAAAGCAGCTGGGTTCTTGGGAGCACTGGTGGGGATGTTGTTCAAGCCCTTAGTGGCAAACTGTAGAAACACAGGAAGGTGAAAACACCCTTGCCCCTTGTCTACCAGGGGAGAAACAGAAATTGTGTGTATTCTGGAAGAGTTAGGTTAATTTGGCAGCTAGGAAAAAAAAAATAGAATCTTAAATATTGTCTTTTTTTAGGAAGAGGCATCACAACAGATGTGTCATTCTAGTGCTTGTTTTACTCTTTATTGATTAAAAGCCCTAACTGTGCTTTTATAAGGACTGCTCCTGTTTGGCTGGGCTATATCAGCTTCTTACTAGAACCTATAATGGAAACAGCAATTAGATAAAACCACAGACCATCTAACTCAGCAATCAAGTCCTGCTCCTGCAGGGCCATTTACATCTGTGATCACACAGAACAGCCTGTTATGGGATCATCCAAGAACAGCGTGAGCTCAGGCTGAAGAAATCCCAAACAGCACTTTTGTACTCAGAATTTCTCAGTCATAACCAAGTATGCAGCACTTCTTTTTTTTTTCTTCACATCATGTTATGAACAACCAGACCATAGAAAGTATCACTTCCATCATTTACAGTGAAGAAGGCCAAGAACAAAAAGGCTGAGGAATCAAAGATATGAAGCTGTGGTGTGTGGATGGACTGCAAAGCTTTTTCTTGTGGTTCATTGTAAAAAAAACCCAACAACATTTTAGAACTATAACATGGTAGATTAAGCTACCAGTACTGGAAGGGAATAGGGTCTGCGAGTAGCTATTTCATTACAAAGTGGTGTGCTGACTGAAAATCTGGAGCAGCATCAGAGCTAATTGAGCCAGACAGCTTGTTAGACTGTCTTATAAAAGCTGGATGTCTGGCTAGATAGCTTTTGGCACTTTGAAGAACAGAGAAGCAGATTTATGAACTGGACAAATGAGCATTAGAGTTGGGAATTTTTCTAGCAGTTTGGCTGTATCTCTGAGACCCTTTGCCTCAAAAAGAGATTCTTCTTCAAAGGCCAGTTTCTGCCAGCTCCTAAACGCACCATTCAGCCTCAGATATTACTGCTGATTTTAAGCAACTCACCTTCCTGTGCAGTTCACAAATGAACCAGGATGAGGTTAGAGTTTATCTCCCAGTTTGCTTTATCATGTTACTCAGTAACACGGAAGCTTTGAAATGGCAAGAAGGTGCAGGGAGGAGATGGGTAGAGGAGGAGCAGGGTGATGTTAACATGCAGAAAGAGCTTGGTGGCCTTCTGGAAAGCTGAACTTAGATCCACGTTCTCCTGGCATTGCAGAGACTTCAGAAATCTTCAGCTTCCTCACGACATACATACGTTCATAGCAGGCACACATTTCTGGCATACACCCGTAAAACTCTTGCATTAGGTTCAGTCTGGACAGGAATTGCTGAATCCTTTCCATGGCTCATTCTCAGCAATTAAGCCCTAACTCACCATGTCCTGAGCTACACCGTGGATTAGTCTCCACATCCTCACCACCCACAGCACTGCCAAGGTTCCTGCACTTGTTTCTGCCTCTTGTGTTGAGCGTCATTCCAACTCAGATCCATCAAACCATCCACCGCAGAACCTGAAACACTCTGGGCAGAGGAATACACAAAATCAGAGCTTCTTGGAAAAACCTCAGTGGCTATAATTGTAAATAGCTGGTTTTCTGCTTTGTGTGCTATTTCCTTTCTGGATTCCACAATTTCTGATTTCCGAGCTTTAGGTCGGCTCAGAGTGGAATAGATGGATTTAGACCTAAAAATGATTGAAAAATAAGGTAATAGCTGCACAGAGAGGAGCATGTCATGTGGTATTTCCAGTGTGACTTGTGCTAATCAAACCAGAAATGCTGTGCTATCTACCAGGGTGCCAGACACCTTGAAGAAAACAACTGAGAACAGGGAACACTGTCTCCCTTCTGTCATTTTCTTATGATTCTGCTCCCTCTCCTAACAAAAAAACCCAGAAAATGCAAAGCTGATGAGAGTTAAACACTTCTTCATCCATCACAAATATCTGGTTAAGTTTGGAGAAGTTTCTATTTAAGCTGAGCTCTTACTGAGACATCATTAAAACTATGAAAAATTGCTGAGGGGGTTGGGGTTGTTGAGCCTGGAGAAGAGAAAGCTCTGAGTGGCCCTTCAGTACTTACAGGGCCTTATAGAGAAAGATGGGGACAATCTTTTTGGCAGGACCTGTTGTGACAGGACAAATGGTGATGGTTTTAAACTAAAATAGGGGACATTTAGGCTAGAGAGATGACATTTTTTACACTGAGGGTGGTGAAATCCTGGCCTGGGTTGCACAGAGTTGGTAGAAGCCCCAGCCCTGGAGACATTCCAAATCATGTTGAACAGGGTTTTGAGCAACTTCCTCCAGTTGCAGATGTTCCTAATTCCTGCAGGAGGGCTGGACTCAATGACCTTGAAAGGTCCCTTCCAACACAAGCCATTCCATGATTCTATTCAAAGCAAGGCAAATCAGGGGAAGACTAGACACCCTCCAAACCCAAGAGAAAGGTGATGCCATAGCTTAGCATGTTCCCTTCTCATCCCTGGGAGCCTGAAGAGAAATAATACTCACCACTTACTGCGCTGTCACATTACCACTCATTCTTGTCATTATTGGTTATCTGTGGGCACAAGAGGACCCATGCCCTGGTGGACCAGCCCTAGAAACAAAGCAGAACAGTGCATTGGCTTCAGAGGCAGACTCAGCCCATCCTCACCTTGAAATTGAGAAGGGAAGGGGCAGGGTTGCCACAAAGTTCTTCTACTCTCCCTTTTGATCATTGCTTCTTCCTCTGACCAGCTTTCATGGTGCACAGAGCTGGTTTGCTAAAGATAAATTTTAAGCCTTTAAAAACCTTGCACTAATAGGTAAGAGTAGAAGAAACAAACATATGGAGGAAGCTCAGACTGAGCTTTGGCAAATCCTACGCTTGATTCTAGTGGCAGTGTTGTCAGTGCCAAGCGTTCCAAAAATCATACGTGGTGATGATAGCTTAAAAATAATCAATTTGGAGTTCCTTTTCATTTCTCTTCTGGCATAAAAATAATCACTTTGGGGTTTCTCTTATTTGCCTTTGGTTTCTTAGCCTTCAGGGTACACTTAGATAATGTTTTCTCAGAAACCACGTGTGCTAGAAAGCAGCTTTCTCTTTTCCAAATAAAAATTTACAATTTCTGAAGTCAAACCCCAGCCTTATATTAAGGCTCCACCTATCAAACAGCAGGAGACATGCAATAAGCCTACCAGAGTTGGAACCCTTCATCTTGTTCCCCTCATATTTTGCTTTGCTTGTTGAGGTCCAAAAGGGAAAAAGAAAAATAAACAAGTTATTATGGGAAAACAAAAAAAAAAAAAGTAATACAGATTAATGAGGAGAATGGCAAAATTCATAACAGGAAAGATTTAGGAGGACAAGACAAATCAAAGAGGAAATATCTTTGCACAAATACCTATCATTTTAGCGTAGCAGCTACTGCAGGGGTCTGACCAGAGTTGGAACCCTTCATCTTGTTCCCCTCATATTTTGCTTTGCTTGTTGAGGTCCAAAAGGGAAAAAGAAAAATAAACAAGTCATTATGGGAAAACAAAACAAAAAAAAAAAGCAATACAGATTAATGAGGAGAATAGCAAAATTCATAACAGGAAAGATTTAAGAGGACAAGACAAATCAAAGCAAGCAAAGAGGAAATATCTTTGTACAGATACCCATCCTTTTAGCGTAGCAGCTACTGTAGGGGTCTGAAAGCTATCAGGGCTATAAATAGCTCTGTAATTAATGATTTGAAGCTGTGCCAATATTTAACCAAGGGTTAGCTCTGCTCAAGCAACTGGGCAGCAGCAGGTGGAGCTTTGGAGACCAGGTGTTCTCAGGTTTTTAAATGCCACCCACTCATGTTGTTCTGAATATGCCTTCTGGAGGGGACAGTTAGCTTGCAAGTCAGAGGTCTTGAAGAGAGTTGGGATGGAGGAACACTCTCAGAGTTCTTGGTTCTGAAGCTGACTCTGCAAAACTTGTTTTCTTGATCAGGTATGTAGCTCTGCTGAGAGCTGTTGCAGTCTGCTTTTACTTAGCCTGATTATTTGTGTTGCCTGACTTTCAGAAAGCTTGAACTGAAGCCTGGCTGTTTCTTCAAAGGAGAAGGTTGTTCTCATTTTTGCAGTTTTTTCCTCTTTTAATCCTTATATTTATTTTTTGCTATAGTGTGTCTCCTGTAGCATTTCTATCCCTTTCATTTGCAATGGTCTTTTCATTGTTCTCTTTTATTAGACTCCTGTTTCTCTCTTTGCCCCAAAATCTGATATATTTCAATGTCCATTAAGCAGGATGTCTCCCAGGTTTCTTTTAAATCTGTGACTGAATTTCCAAGATTTCTAGCTATAACATGCTCTCTTAGTAGCTGTCTACTGTTTTCTATCTCTCTTATGAAGAAAGGATAAGAGAGCTGAGGTTCTTCAGCTTGGAGAAGTCTCAAGGGAGACCTTATTGCAGCCTTTCAACATTTAAAGAAACCTATCAAGAAAGATGGGGACAATCTTTTTATCAGGTCCTGTTGTGACGGGACAAGAGGTGATGTCTTTAAACTAAAAGAGGGGAGATTTACACTACATAGAAGGAAGATGTCTTTCACACTGAGGGTGGTGAAACTTTGGACCAGGTTGCATAGGGAGGTGGTAGAAGCCCCATCCCTGGAACTATTCCAGGTCAGGTTGAGCATCTGAGCAACCTGCTCTGGCTGTAGATGTCCCTGCTCCCTGCAGGGGGTTAGGTTAGATTACTTTGAAAGACCTCTTCCAACCCAAACCAGTCCCTGAATCTTACAGGTTGTGAAATAGATGTGTCATGTTTAGCCACTCATGTGTCCCTAGGGAATGAAGAGCAAATAATGTTCTGTGTTTCAGGAGGCTGGATTTCCCTTTGTTGTAGTTCATGAGCCATATTTAATTTAGGGTAAACGTCAGGATTTTCTTTCCCTCCATATTTAAAAGGCAATGCCCAAATTAAGAGAAGGTTCCTGGTATGATCTCTCTGGGTGGAAGTGTTTCCACTGAAGGCAGAAAACAAAACCAGAGAAGTCTATTTATGACCATAGAAGCATTGATACTGTGAATTGGATAGGAAGCTAAGATTGTTCTTGTGGTACAACTCTGACCCATAAAGAAGGTTGAAAAATTGGAAAAATAAACCTTTATCTGTTGCATTCAGAGGCACAGAATATTTGTGTATATGTTCATGTGCAAAGCTCTCATTCATCTCTCCTCCCCTAAGACTGCTTGTCTTAGCAGCAAGCATTGGTTGTGCTCCACAAAGGCAACAAATAACCTGAAAGAAATGAAAAAAGATCTCTCAGATAAAGAATAAAGCTGGACTGATAAATATGCTGTGAGCATAGATGAAGCCAGAATGAGCAGGTCTTATTTTAGTCACTATCTTTTGGTCAATAATTCGTTGTGAATTTAAAATTGGCTTTTAATAAAGTAATTTGGTCAGCAATGCCTTAGCTACAGAAATTAGTCAACTTTTATTGTGTAATTAAATATTGGGTTGTTTGTCTGCATATTTTATGAGCTATTTTGCTAATTTATTTTTTTTAATTGTTACAAACTTAAGGGGGGAGCTCAATTCCATTTGCAAATCAAACATAGGATTTCTATTGGGCATCTGTGGTAAATGCTGAAGCTGTGTCTTGTTGGTCCACATTGGCCCTCTGTGTCCTAGGTGGAGTGTGTCTAAGAGCAGTGATTTCATCACTGAGACCTCTAGAAAGGGACTTTTGCTTTGGGCTGTCCTGGTTGTTGCCCAGAGCCCATGAGAGGATGAGTTGCATCCCGTGCTTGCTCATGCTGTGCATCCCCAGTGTGGGGCAGTCAGCAGCTAGCAACTGAATAGATGCAGGTAGTCTTGAATTTGGCTTAATTGCTTGCTCTAATCTAGCTGAAAACCACGGTGAAGGCTAGAGGGTGTGAGAGTAGGAGGGTAAAACTGGAATGGGAGTGGTTTGGCTGCATGCTGAAGAGGGAAACCAGGCAAGGTATCAGATTCTGTCTCTACCCAGACTTTACAGATGCTCTCAGAGACCAAATGGCTAAACCTGAGTGCTCTTTTACACTGCTATGTAATTTTCATCTATTAAACTTGCTGCAAGGTTTTAGAAAAAGTAAATTAAATACCAAATAACACCAACCAAAGTCAGCCAGGTATTTGCTTTACCTCTGTTTGTCAGGAAAATAAGGGAGTTAATTTTGTACATCACCGATACTGCGGCTGCCATTTTATGGCCAGAAATCTTCATTCTTTCCTAGAGGCTGCTCAGTCTTCAAGAAATGAAGTGTGATTTTTACAGTTTACATGGCAGTGATTTATATGAGGGTCGTGGCCTGTCTCATGACAAGGCCTGACCCCACATAACATGATGTAAGTGTCAGAATCACACTCCTGGGGTCAGCAGCACCATGACACAGGTCCCTGTGTTCAGCACACCACCCACTAAGTGAGACATATGCCTTTTCCCTTCTTTTTTTTTTTTGTCAGCTCCCTGAATTACTTTCAGGTAGTTCTGCACATTTCTACTTTTTCATTTAATTAGGTGCAAACACTCTGTATAAATAAAATAAAAAGTTCCCTGCAGCTAGTCGACTGTTACAGACTGCCAGACACTGAGAAATGTTTGTCTCTGTTACTGTTGCTTAATAATTCACATTTTATAAACAAAGAAATCTTTCTCTCCCTCTTTCTTCTTTCATTTTCCAGTTGGCTTTGGGGGGTTAGAAGCTTGGATACAGCTGCAGAATAAGTTTGGTTCCAAGTATACAGTAGGTGTACTATCTGTGAGTACAATAGGTGTACAGTACTACCAGGGTCTCCTGCCTGCCTTTCAGCCATCCAGACTCCACATCCTTTAGGAGATGTCAGTCATTGCAGTGCTTGTATGTAAATCCTCTATGGTCTATTAGGTATTTTAGATCCCTTTATGTGGTGCTTGGCAAGCTGGGCCATAATTCTTTATGCCCTGTTCCTAGCAGCAGCTCAAGTCATCCCCAAGGTGCTCCATCCCTGGAACCATCCCAGGTGAGGTTGGCCAGGGCTCTGAGCACCCTGCTTTGGTTGGGGATGTCCCTGCTCCCTGCAGGGGGTTGGATGAGGTGAGCTTGAAAGGTTCCTTCCACCACAAACTGTTCTGTGATTCATAAACTTCATAGCATCCTCTAAAATAATATGGTACTATAATGACATCTATAAAGAAATGTTGATTTACTAAAAGCATATCAGAATGATGTGTAAAGTTTATTATCTCCATTTATGTGAAGGGAGATTCTGAGGAGGCTGCACAGACTTAAAAGTAGATGTGTTAGGAAGCTGCAGAACCCAGGGCTTGGTTTCCCCAGTTCTCACCATGGTATCTAGGGAGAGTCGCCACCAGTGTCAGGCTTGCTGGATGTCAGCTATTTCATGGCATCCTATATCAACTGGTATCTGAAAGTCTGGATGTGATAGCTCATACCTGGGCATGGATCACCACAACTAGCTGTGGAATTCTCCAGCAGTGCCAGGGTTTTATGCAGCCTCTGTAGCTGAGTGTAGGGCACACAGCAGGCTCTGTGCCACAGTTATTTCTGTATTTATCTCCTTTCAGCTTCATCTAGACACCATACTTCAGAACTTCCAGACTGTGTGATAAATTCTAATAATCATGGTTGTTAGAGCAATTTAGTCTCCACCTGGCTCACATATTAGTGTAGAGCTTTTTTTTAAAAAATACCATTTAGAGGGATAAGTAAATCTAAGGCTTATATTCCATTTAAATTCAGTTCTTCAAGCTAAATTGTGCAGACAGTCAACATCTGAGGCTATTGTATTATGCAGAGAACAAGTTAAAAAAATCTCATGCTTTAGTGACAGAAGAGAGAGGTATCTTTTTCTGAACAGAAACTTTATTTCTATTGTGCTTTATTCTGATATGAAAAGTGACCTTTCCTATGACTCTCCAGCGTTCTTCAAAGACCAGATTCTTTGCCAGCTGCAGCCCTTTAACAAATCCACCAGCATCTACCCAGCTTGCAAATGTTTGAGTGTGTCTATTTGCTCAAGGCTTTGGGATCTTAGGTCCTGATCTTGTGAAGGCTTCTGATTGTGTGTTAGAATTTGCAGAATAGGAGAGCTTACATCTATAATGTTTATAGTATATAAATTTTTAATGGCAGAAAATAGTCTTAGTAGTAGACATGAAGAGACCAAACACAATAATCTCTATTGTAAACACACATGTTCCTGTTTTCAAATGTCTTTGTTCACTTTATATTTCTTTTAGATGTTTTATTTAGTATTAAAAATCCACTCTAACTTGCATGACATATTCCAGATGTAAATGTATATAGATGCTCTTCAGGTTCTAGATGCCCAAACCTTTGTGTGCTCCACAGTGCATGACTGGTCTGTGTGTGTATATATGTACTTTATGGCCCAGTGCCTTCACATGTCTTACTCCCTGGGTGAAAATTTGCCTGTAGTGAAGCTCTGTTCTATAAAATATCACCATTGGCACATTCACTGCTCCCATGGAGGGCACAATGTGTGAGCTGGGTAAAGCTGCACGTACAGTTGACCTCTTGTGATGTGTCATAACACATTGTATGTCACACACTGAAGAGTTTGACCAGTGTATTGCTGTTGTGCTATGAAAGCTGGAGGTTTTTAGCAAAAGGTTGTTTGTTTCTAGCCACCTTAACTTACAGATCTCATATTGAGTTTTTGGTTCCAAGAAGCCCAAAATCTAAAGGCAGGATTTTTGCCTCATTAATTTTGATTTCAAGGCAAAACAGCGTGTGCAACGTCTCAGTACAAAGTCTGTTCTGCTCAGCTCTATGTAAATCTTCCAAAATACATTAGGATTGGAGAATTTTGCTGATGGAGATGTTAGATTGGAAGGGGAACAGTTGGGCATCAAGGTACTTACCTTTCAGGAGTTAATGGCTGGTCAGGGTCCTTCCCTTTCCACACTTAGACTTACTTTGGAGTTTAGGTGGGGTGACAATGAGTCAGGTCGTTGTATGAGCTGTTCATGGCTTCAAAAAGGAACAGATCCTCTGGTCTGCTGGAACTCTTTAAAATCAGTAACATGTTCTACTCAAGAACACCAGCTGAATTTTCCAAGACAGGAGCCAGGGTGGCAATGTGCCTTTACATATATCAAGACAAGGAAATGATCCTGTTAGAGCAGAACTAATCCACCAGACTTCTGGAATGTGAGGTGGAAATCCAGAAGATAGTGTCCTTTCCTCTAGCTGCTTTGGCCAAACTCATGGGGACAGCAAAGAGCCAACCAAGTCCTCAGCCCTGTGGCAGGTGTCAAGGAAACCTAGAGCTATTGCTGTGGCCCCATTAAGTCTCTGTTAATGTCTGTCTCTGCTGTGATTAGTTTTGTGGAATCTTTTCACTAGAAGCATGTAGGTTCAACATCTTCTCTCCTCTTTTTGTGCAGGGGTAGAGCTATTAGCTAATGGCATAAAACAGGTTTAGCCCTGCAATGGGCAATGTCACTAGTGGCATTCTCTGAATTTTTCTTCTACAGTTTTCTCTTTCCTTTTCTGTCATGCTGTGGGTTAATTTTAGCTGCTGGCAGGGCCATGCAAAGAGACCTGCTGCCATCCTTCTTCTCTGGGTAAACCTAAGGTTCAAAGTTACCTGTCTGAAAGCTTTCAGAATGTACATTCATGGCTACAGAGATGGGGAAGGCAGCCACGATTCTTTGAAAGTCAACAGAATGAGAACATTATTGGGCCACATTCATCAAACATTGAATATCATACAAAGAAACTCCTGATTTTGAGTCATTTTAGCCAGAGCAAAACCAACACTGGGCAGTTTCATCATTATCAGGAGATGCCCACAACCACCCATGGGCATCTTACCATGTAGGAGACTGGAGCCTCTGGCAGAGAGCAGGGCATTGCTTCTCTTCCTGGTGGCTCAGAGTTTCTAGCAGACTGAGCATTTTTTTTTTTGCCCAGCTTCAAATTTCTAAGGGGAAAAAATTTTAAGAAGCTGAAATAAAAGCAAAATAGGATGGGAATATGAAAACAACATTTCTGAGCTCTGCTCAGTTCCAACAGCAACACAAAACTATTCCATTAATATATTTAGTGAAGTGAATCCTGGCATCACCACCAGTATATTTTCTCTTACTGGGGGGGTTTGTTTTGAGTTGTGTTGCAACAAATCTAGGATGGATGAGAATAAGGGACAGATGTCAGTGGTGTAAGTGCTAGTGGGAGCTGGAAAGTCCTTTCCTCAGCTGTGCTCAGACCATTCAAACCTGACCAGGAGCTCTGATGGACACCAGCTCCCCTTTCAACCTTCAGTCCCTCTTGCCCATTCCCACCACAGGATCTGAATTAGCAGGATTAACCCCTCCCAACCCTGATCTTCAGGGAGGCTCAGCCACCAGGGTCCTGTGCTGTGTGTCACCTCTCCTCAGCCCTGAGCTGAAGACCCTTGTGGTCCCTTCCAACCCTGACAGATTCTGATCTGTTTTAGCAGAGGACTTTAGAGCCCTAATGACTCAATGGTTGGACTTGATGATCTTAAAGGTCCCTTCCAACCTAAAGGATTCTATGATTCTATGATCACTTGAGCTGCAGCAGCCCTGATGTCGTGTTGCAGAGGGAAGACCCTCCCCACGGCTGGACCTTCCCTCCAGAGGTGCACACTCAGCCCCCGACTCACCACGTCCCAGCTGCCCTTCCCTCAGCCAGGGGTGTCTTCTGCTCGTCGCTTGTCCTTCCCCCCCGTTTCTCTCCCTGGCTTTTAGGTCCCTTCCCCTGTGATCCGTTGGGTATTTACCGACAGGGTGCTGTGACTTTTCCCGCCGGCTCTGTGTGCTCTGCCCCGCAGCCTGGGCTGCAGAAAACCTCTCCCCAAGCCCAGCTGGCTGGACATCCCCCCACCTTCCCCTCCCCTTCCCCCCCAGCCAAGCCAAGGATT
>NW_008614180.1:0-27390 GCF_000691845.1 Merops nubicus | reverse complement strand
TCCCTCTCTCTTTTTCCCCCCCTCCCGCCCTCGGTGCAAACCCCAGGCGCAGGATCCCGCCGAGGGAAAGTGCTCCTTGGAATCATCCCCGCGGACCCCGCTGCGAGAGTGAGGAGGAGGAGAGAGGAGAAGGCTCAGCAGGCAGGCGATGGCTCCGGGCTCCCGCAGAGCCTCGCTCACCTTCCTCCAGGGCGTGGGGACCGTCCTCTTCATCCTGCACTTCATCCCTGCTCGGGCTGATGGTGAGTCCCCCTCGCAGTTGGGGCTGGGTTGAGAGCTGTGTGTTGAAATGTGTTATTGTAAAAAAAAAAAACCTGCTTTTTTTTTAATATAAAATTAAATACACGCCCCGGCTTGGGTTAGGAAACGTCTGATTCAGAGGTTTTTGAGACTCTACAAATATCCTGGGGTGAAGCAGAGAAAGGAAATCAGATCCCAGAAGGCTAGGATTGTTTTATTACAACAAAATGACAGGGTAGTGAACTTTGCCAGAGGAATTAAGAAGAATAAGACAAAGCCAGAACACGAATAAGAAAACTCGGCTATATTTTGAGAGCTCTCCTTGTAATTAAAAGTATCTTTCCTCAAAAAACTTCCCCATCTGCCCACTTCACACACCCACCCCCCCATGAATTTATACAGGCAGGTAGTTAAAGAAGGGAAGGTTAGAAGCCAAAGGCTTTTATAACTTTTTCTGCTCAATACCAACATGCTGAAGATGACAGCTCACCTTATTGCAGAGCTTCATCTGCTCTTCTTCACTAAGGGATGTGGTCAGGACACAAACTTGGCTGAAGCATCAGCTCCCAGTTACTCTGAAATGGGACTTTTTACTTGCTGATGATAATTCTGAATAGCTGCATCCCTTGAAATCTTCCAGGAGCCTGTTACCCTTTTAATGATTAAGCTTCTAGTAATGATGACTGACTTGCCTCAGCAAAACCACGATTTATTTCTCAAACAACTGTGTCTTTTCCTGGGAGAGCAATGCTGAATGGCCACATTTTTTTCCACTTTCCCAGCTGCAATAGATTTATGCCTGATCTCAGGATTTCTTAATTTTGATACTCTATTCCTTTACCATTGATGTTTGTTGTGTTATTCCAGAGAAGAGAACTTAAACATTATAAGGGCAATAAAAACCTCTTATTTTTGTTCTTAGAGTATTTTTTCTCTTTATCCAAAATCTATTCCAGTTGATGACAAAGTATGGCAAAGAGAAGGGAGAAAATTAATCTTAATTTACACTTTGTGTAAAACACCATTTATGCAACACAACCCTGCCTTGTAAATTTTCAAGAAAGTTACTTTTAAGAATTAAGGAAATGTCAGGCAACTGCACTGTGGTGCAGTAGGCAAAACTGAGTCTGATTTTAGGAAATTCTCCTTCCCTAGCAAAATGCCTCTGAAACAGAGAGGGGAAAAAAAAAGCATACCCATGAAAGAAGGTTCTCCAGAGAGCTTAGGAAAAGAGGACAAGACAGGAATTAATTTCCTTTAAGAATGCTTCATCTGAAGAATTCTCTTATCTTTCCAAGTGTACCTCCCAATTTGTGTTATTTCTATAGAATTAATTGCCTCTTCTTGGTTTCTGTACAGAAATCTTCTAAAGAGAAAGGGGGAAAAAAAAGTTAGAGTTCTTTTTAAGGCAGTTTGACAGATTAATTGTCATATAACAGTTTGTCAAATTTCCTTCACACATGGTGAAGCAATTATAAGAATTAAAGGATAGAATATCTGAAGTACCTTATAGTTGTAGAGCATTATTATAAGGCTGCAGTTTCCATCTTTATTCAACTTCTAAGTATCTTTGGGAAGAAAGTCTAAGTTCTCTATTAACGTGCTCTTCAGCATGTTCTCCAAATATTAATATTCAAGCAAAAAACTGTGTCACTGTCCTATAAACCATCTGCCTTATTATATGTTGATACAGAAGAAAACATTTTGTGAACTATAAAATTTACAACTACACATAGCTTATGTATTAAGGAAGATCTGAGAGTATGGAACAGGTTTAAAACTTACTTTTAGAACAGATTCTGGCCTGATCCAGTCAGGCAAACGCCTTCTCATGTTTGCATGTTGTAAGTGAAAATATAATTGTGCTGCTGTAATACCTGCAAATGTCACTGAAGTGCCACAGGACCATTCTGAGTGGCACATAGGTATGTTTGCATTTTATTTTTAACTGAAAGTAACTGATTCCTTTGCAAACTGCTGAAGGGATTTTTGGACTCGCCTTGTAAAAACCCTGTGAAATTCAGAGTGGCCCCTGTTAGAGGCAAGCCTTCAAACTGGTTACAATATATTTCCCTCAGGAAGACTTTTGCTTTATTATCTCACACACAAATAATGACAGAGTGGGTGATAAAACTGGAGACCATTGAGGTCTGGTGAAGGTGTAAAGCCATGAAGCTTAATTGATCTCTTTTGACTAGTAGTTACTGCAGCACGTATTGCTGTGCTGCTGTTAGACTCCAGAAAGACCAAGGTAGCTGGTAAAATAACAGCTTTGTTACACCTCAGGTTTTTTTAGGTTGAAATGTGCTTGCTCATAGCTGTGGAGGTCAGTGTCAGATGGACAGAAGGCTCCTGGAGGGCTTGTTCCTGCTCTGATGGGCCACTGCTCTTGGTGCAGTGCCTAGAGAATGGTAGAGAGTGATGTGATGGGTCTCCATTATCCCAGTGCAAATGCTGGCTTGGAAGAATTTCTTTGCATTTTGGACTGAAATAGAAGAACAAGGATGCAGCTTCATGCATGTAACACTATTGAGCCATCAACCTTTGTCTGTCCCCAAAATATAGATGCTTACAAACAGAAGAGGTGGCTCTCAAAGCAAAATAATGCACTTCACTGTACACATACCGACTGGGCACAAAAGAATCAAAAGTACTTTTACATGTTATTGATATTTAATAAAAAGCAAAGAGGAATCTGCTTTGTTTGACTCTTTTGTCTTTCCATGGCTGCTAAAATCTCTGTGCATCTGAACCATATCTGTCTGCAGAGTACTTGCTCTGAGAACAGAGCATGTCAGGAGAGGATGACTGTGGTTAATCTCCCTAAGACACTATTGAACTGAAAATTGTGCTAATTGCTGAACTTTACCAATTGATCTGGAGCAGAGTTGGTCACTTGTCTCCCATGTAACCCAAATTTAGCAGTGTTGGTCAAGCCAGTCACCTGGTAGTGACCACACACAGTGACTGGAGAGGTTGCAAGTGGAAGGATCTTGAATCTAGAAAGCCAGGCACAATTTGCTGGGGATCTGAGATATTCCTGAACTAGAACCAGGTATGTCTGATGCCAAAGGTAGGGGAAAAACTTAAATATATGCTTTTTCTCTTGTGCCCTCTGTAGACACTTGAATTTGAGTAGCAGGTGTCCAAGCATTCCCACTTGCACAGCAGCACATACTCCTGGATGCTGCAAAAATAAGCACATAACTCTGATCCTCAAGTGTGTAGCAAAATTAAAAATTAAGCTCAAAGTGTATTTAGCTGAGAAGGATCTTGAAGGTGACTTCCCAGTTGTGCTATTTTTCTGGTGATGTAATATTTTAAGCAATTTGGATTAAATAAGACATCATTCACTTGAGTTTCTTGCTGAAATAAACTCTACATTCATGAACACTAAGCAGAACTGGTAATTGCCCAAATCTCTGTAATTGTGCAGTTTTACTCAATCCTCCACCCTTACTGTTACAATGAAGGCCATTGTTGCACACAGCCATAGAAATGGAAATTAAATTGCTCGTTAAGTACAGAAGTGACCTTCCTTCCTCTGCTCTTTTACCTCGTTTTGAAATTTTTAACATTTAAGCAAAACTAAACGAGACTCCACATTTGCCCATCTTCCACCACATTTGTTTTGTTGAAACTTCCAGCTTTATTCTTTGAACCAGTGTTGTCATGAGATCAACACTCTGGGCATGGCTTTTAAGGTGCTTTTGGTTTGTATTTTTTTGAGACATTTTTATTTCCAAGATAAACGAGACTCCACATTTGCCCATCTTTCACCACATTTATTTTGTTGAAACTCAGTTTTATCCTTTGAACCAGTGTTGTGTCATGAGATCAGCACTCTGGGCATGGCTTTTAAGATGCTTTTGGTTTGTATTTTTTTGAGAGACATTGTTATTTCCAAGTACAATTGGCTATGCAGTTTTATATTTCTTTTTCAAGCATAATGCTTTTAAGACATGGAGAACTTTGAACTCATTTTAGTGGGCTTTGAAGTGTGCCTATATATCTCAGAAGAACTTGTGTCTGTTACAGTTTGCCTAATTTGTTCTAACACTTTCTTCTTGGTAACCAAGAAAATGCTGTTAATTCCACTGAGATTCCTAGAAGCATAAAAAAAACTGATTTTTGGATTTGCTTTATTTTTGAAGAGTCCCTTTTGTGCTTCCCTGTATCTGATTGTAGATGGCTCTTTGGTCTTGAAAGCATAAGAAGGTCCAGTTGTCAAAAGCTGAATTTAGCAATATTTGAAGCTGGAAATAAGATGGAGGGAGAGTAATGAAGCATTGGAACAGTTTACTATGAAGTGTGCTGTAAATTCTCCATTACTTGGAGTCATTGAATCATGACTGGATGCCTTTTGAAAAGACAGGGTCGAGTTCAACCATGAATTCTTGGACTCTGTGGTGGAATTACTGGGGGAAATCTACAGCCTAGTTATGCAGTAATTAAACAAGGTGATAAAAATGCTTTTGATCAAAATATATTTCAGTATTAAGTAGAAACTACATTAGGTTGTTGCTTGCTTACAAAGTTTTAGTGCCTAACAATAAATTATTCTTTAATATATGAGAATATAATAAATATTCTATAAAAACAGTGATCAAATGGTGGTAGAGGCTAGTGATATAATATAGGCTAGCTATTAAAGAAAGAATCTCTTTAGTTTCAGGTATGAATTTTTCTTCAGAGCTATGAATCAACTGTTAATTAACAGTTGGAAGAATTATCAAAGGTACCCTAACCAGAAGCATACTGCATTCTTCACATAAACACAAAGACATGGTCTCCATCCTGTGCCTTTTGGAAATAAACAGTCTCTAATTGAAAATTCTGTATTTAAAATAGGATGACTGTACATCTCCTGATACTGTCTGGGAGAGAACTCATTTCAACTACTTCACGCTGTGATGATGTTCTGGAGAGAGAGGGGAAGCCAGCTGAACTTTTCACAAGCCCAACAGCAAAAATGACAGTAATGCCATCAAGTGTGAGACAAAGCTTTTTTAAAAGAACCTTTTATTCCAGCTAGGAGTGATAAAAAACTTCTAAATATTTAGCCAGGACACTTAGATCCCCAGCTTGAAAAAATGATACTGCTTTTGTGATTAAAAAGCAAGAAAAATTCAATACATGAATATCTCAAGCATGTTAGCCATGCTGTTGTAAGGTGCAGAATTCAATTTCAGCATTGTAGTCATATTTTTAAGGGATTTCATGTCCTGATGGACTTTTGTAGTTTTCCTATTACTATTCTAGCATGTCTCCTGATTTTTTTTTCCTGTTAATGCCCTTCAGTAATGTGACAGAGCTCAGGACACTGGGGACCCAGCTGTTCTACTAGTCAAGCCTCCAATAAGTGAACCTTACTTGCTATTACATTTTCTATGTAAGAATTTGGGCAAAAACAGAGGGCACACCTTAAAAATTGGGCAGAGAGCCATAAAGCTTCTGCAGGTCTGGAGCAGATTCCCAGGTCAGTTGTCTTTATCCACTTCTGGCTAACCAGAATTTCCTATAAAGCAGCTCACTGTAATTTTCCCAACCAGTAAGTCCTTCCTAGCTTGCCCTAAAACCAATTTGTCTACATAATTTGGACATCCCAGATACTTAAATTAACTTTTTTTACTAGAAACTGTGAAGATGATTCAAAACAGTCTTGTGCCTCAAAAAAGTACTAGCAAACACATCCCAACAGTTAAGGAAAGCTGTCCTAGCCTCAGTCTTGGCTAGCTAAAAATGGTCTTTTTTCTTATTGGTAAAAAGACTAATGATTAACTTAATAGCTTTAAATTATATCTAGATGGAACTTGGTGATTTTCCTTTCTGTAAGTCTAACTGAAATATGAATAGCTGGAAAAGAAGCATTCACCTTCATCCTTGCTTACTTTGACCAATGGAAGTTGTTCTACAGCTTAGGAATTGTTGCTGAAAACTCATTTTTCTGCTTATATTATCCCTGTGCACACTTTACTGTGTCTGTTTGTGGTTTTGGAAACAGCAGCCTATATTAGTCTGGAACAATATTTGGGACACTTTGCAAAGAATCCTGATATTTTGGTATCTAGCACTGTAGAAGTTTGCTTTTTTCCTGTGTCAATTCCCCTGTTCTAATTAGTTGATGGTGTTGATTAGAGTTAAGAATCAAGAGATAGTGTAGTCGAGTGGTTAGGACACTGGTTTGTCCTTCTGATCTGCATTCCTTGGTCAGCTACTGTTAACTGCTTGAGAAAATCACTAAATCAGACTGAAGTAATCCTGTTATTGGTCAATATTTCCTGAGCGTGAAGGCATCTCTCTGGTGAACACTTGGGAGGTGCTGGAGGCTGTGCATTCAGGTAGCCACTACCACTCATCTGCTTTTGAAATAGGGCATAAGTGTTTCCAGACAAGTCCTGTTCATTCAGCAAACAAAAGTTGTTTTCCTGCACCTGCTACCAACCTTAATCTGTACCTTGGAAATATAGAAAGTATTCTGAGGGATTTTATCTTCAGAAAGAAGATACTTATGGTGAGTTAGATGTCAGCACTGCAAACTCTCTGGTTTATTTCTTTCTCTCCAGACATCCAGCTAATGTGTTTATTCCATAACCCAGTCATTTCTCAAGCTTCATTGCCAAAACCCCAACTGCCCTCTTCCCGGGTGCCAAAACCTCCAACTTTCACCCTTGCAGCTTTCACAGTGTTAGAGAAATGAAAGTAAAATAAACTGAGCTGAAAATAAAAATAACACAAGAAATTGTTACCCTGGATATGTTCTCATGCTCATTCAAAAAAAGCTTTCAAGTAAGAAATAAATCCTCTCTGTCTTTCCAGAAAGATATGAAAACAAAGTGGCTTTGCAAGGGTATTTGGGCACAAGTTATCAGGGAATTACATCATTCTGAATTTAGAGAATGTATTTCTGACATGGAAGGCTGGGTTGCAAGACTGGGTTTTGAATTTGTGGTGGTTATAAATGTAACTGTAAAATACTTAGTCATAAATTCCAGTGTTGTAGCCTACAGGAGGAGTTCTGACTTTGACTATATGTGTGCATATGAGAGAGCATTGTGCTCTCTCTCCAAACCTTAAGCACAGACCTATAGGAGCAAGAGAAGCTTCTCCTATTGACTAGGAATGAATAGGGTCAGGGCCATCCTTGCTTTTCTGGTGATGAACAAACTAACCCAAAGTTTACTCATTCCAAGCAGTAGGTTGCTCACTAAAATTAACTCACTAAAAGCAAGAAGACTTTATTTGGAGGTAATTTGCAATGTTTTTGGTGAAGATGTATTGAGTACAATACCATGACATGTCCTTTCTTGGTGCTGCAGGGAAAGTGTTTGCAGTTGAATCCAAGAACAACTCCCAGGGTCTGGATTTAGCCAAAGCTGAGAAAGCTTGTGTTGACCTGAGTGCTCGCTTAGCAACTGCAGAAGAGCTGAAAAGGGCTGTTCTGGACTGTTCTTTTGCTGCCTGCACCACAGGATGGCTTGCTGGTGGCTCCACTGGGTAAGTACAACAGTATAACTCTTCCTGAGAAGTAGTCATGATACATATATTCCCTCCCTGATGTGTTTTACACACCTCTTATGAGTCAGAGAGCAGTTTCTCATCCACCATATTCAGTGATGATAAAGTTTTATCAGGATACTGTTCTCAAGTTCCTAAGCTTTGGGTTTTGTGAGTTACCAGATATTTAAGCATTGGTGTTTGTGTATTTCTAGTAACAGTTTCCAAAGGATAGAAAATTTCTCCTATTAACAGAAGGTAATATTTAAACCACATCAAACAAAAGTAACTAGTACTGGTGATCCTTTTTTCCAGGTGAAAAATTGTTGGAAAATTGATTTGTTGGTAATTTTGGTCATTAAAAAAAACCAGGAATCTCTTAGGATGCAAGACTGTTTTAAACTCTAAGCATTTCTTTCTTAAGCCAGTGGCTGAGATATGCAGGCTGAAGAGCCAGGGAAACTATCCACCTCTAGGGACTTTGTGCCAAAGTTGTTGTAAAAGTTTTTATACAGCCTTTGTATTATGAAAGTAGGGAATGGTGATGGGTAGGAGAAATCATCCCTTTTGTATTGAAGCAATACCACAAGTTAGTACTGAGAGAGCTTAAATTAATTACTGCAGACACTGGAGCTACAACTATTAATAGACCAGTTGTGGACCTATCCCTGAATATATTCAATATCAGAATTTGATGCAGTTAGTGTTATACACATCACACCATGATGATGTGAGAGTCCTACTGATGGGAAGAGAAGAAGGATTTTTCATCCCTTCCCACCTTCCATACTCCATTCCTCCAGCAAACCTGTCCTTAATATGGAAGTCTCTATTTACCAGAAAAGACATTGAGGACCCATCAGGGTGGTGCTGCTGTGCAGTCACCACATCTGACCTTCTCTGGAGAGCTTCACCAGGGAGGACAGCTCTTCAGAGCTGGAATTTCATACTCTTCTCTGGGAGAATCTACTCATGGCAGAACGTGTGTTACTTGGTTTGTTGAACTGGATGTTTTTCACAGGAGAAGTATGCCTCAAAAGGCTACACTGGTTTCTGTGTAGTCAGTGCAGCTCTGGAGAAGGAAAAGAGCAAAGTATGCAAATGAGACTAAGTTATTCAAGTTGGGCAAGCTTGAGTAGGGTATGAAGGTTTTCAGAAGGATTTAAATGAACAGGCAAAATGAGGACAGATGGAGTTCAATGGTAATACATGCAGGAGAAATATGCAGCCTCCATGAAAATATCTTGCAGGGGATTTACCTCTGCCAACCTAGGAAAGATGTGAGGACAGCACAAAGAAAACCTCTGTCAAACTGCAGCTGTAGTAAAAACAAAGAAGCAAACAAAGTAGCTGCTAGAATGCTTATGGAATGGGATGGAGAATAGGAAAAACATATATAGGTATGTATATATAGGTTGGAATACTATATGGATTACTGTTACCAGTACTACTACATTAAGAAAGGTACCAAAGAGGCTCAAAAGAAGGGCTCAAGAATGATTAAGGGAATGGAAAAGCTATTAAGAAGGGGCTCAAAATATCTTACTCAGTTATTTAATTAAATATCTGGAGTTACAGACCTGTCTGCCCATGGAACTTGTGAGGTCTCCTTCTCTGGAGACTTTCCAAACCTTACCTGGACAGGATCCTGGGCAAACAGCTCTGGGTGACCCTGCTGGAGCAGAGGGGTTGGATGAAATGTTCTCCAGAAGTCACCTCCAACCCCAGCCATTCTGTCATCCTGTAATGCTTTGGGCATTTACTTGATAAATGGGAACATGACAGCAAGGCTAAAGGGTAGCTGGTAAACAGAAAAACCTCAATCCTCACTCCACTGATTTAACCCAGAGCAGGGAAAGCAGCTTCACAGCATGCTCAGAAGGGTCCAGAAGTAGGGAACATTATTCCCAAAACAAAGGAAATTTATCTGGGCACATGTTGTGGTGTTTATCTTGATGGACCTCCACGTGTTTGAATGTGATACCATGACCCAGGAATAGAAGTGACCTCCCCATGCTTCCCAGCTCCAAAACTGTTCAGGAGTTTATGGGTTGGATCAAAAATGTTGGATCCCTCTGAGCAGCTGACTGGCACCCAGGGAAGATGACAGAGCTTTAGTCTCATGTTCTCCTGTATCTCTTGAACTGTGTGCATCACAATTGAGATGAATAGGATGTTGGATCCCTCTGAGCAGCTGACTGGCACCCAGGGAAGATGACAGAGCTTTAGTCTCATGTTCTGCTGTACCCTCTTGAACTGTGTACATCAGAAATGAGGTGAATAGGAGGGGCCATGATAAAAGAAGCTCCTAATTTCAGTTTGGTTTATTTGGTGCCTGGAAAGTATCCCCATCTTTCCCTTGAGGAAAAATGGGTTAGAGATTGGCAGGAGAAGTAAACACAAACAAATCATGTGAGTGAAGTCATTATGGTGCTGCAGATCTTCTGACATGCTGCAGTCCTCCTTCCACCACATGGACCTAAAATTGCACAGGAGCTCTGACAGATGTAAGGACACTTCCCACCTCTAGAAAGTTTTCCAGGTTTTGCACAAGTCAGTGATTTGTTCCCTTCTGATGGCTATTGGATGGTCTCAGTGAATAATTACAGCCCCACTCACAGTAAATATTTCCTTTACTGTTGTGTCCTCATTGTTACAGCCAAACTGAGGCCTGAAAATCTGTGGGAGTTTCTCCTGCTCTGACTGAGGCCCATCCCTGGGTCAGCAGGAGTGTTGGTAGTGCCTGCTCACTGGGCTATGCCTCTTACATGGGCAGAGAAGAGACTTTGGTCTGAAGAACTAGCCCAGTTTGGGGACTCAAATTTCTGCTGATTCATGTGTAAATATGAATCCATCTATAAGTATGCAAAGATTTGGAGATCATGGGACATCCTCTGTTGGAACCAGGGATGTTATGGCTGCCCAACTCACACCAACCTGCTTCTCACTGACCCATTGCAGTGACTGTTGCCTCCCTGGCTGTGCTGGTAGAGCTGCTTGTTTCTTCTCTATTTTAAGTCAGAAGTGAACAGGGTGGGCAACTAGCTACTAGTTAGGGTGTTAAAAAACTACTTTTCTACAGTGAGAGTAATACTGGTAGAAGAAGACACCAATCTGCTGGTGGAGATAGATGCTCATGTTGCTCTCTAACCCACTTCAGATACTGAAAGCTGGGCTAGCCCAAGCAGTAGGTCTTGATTATTATAGATTTATGGAATGCTAATGCTTTCAAGGCCATCCAGCCCAACCCTCTGCAGGGAGGGGCTTCTACCACCTCTCTGGGCAGCCTTGACCAGGGGCTCACCACCCCCAATGTAAAAAAAATTCTTCCTTCTACCTGGTCTAAATGTCCCCTCTTTTAGTTTAAAACCTTCAAGCCTTGTCCTGTTGCAACAAGACCTCCTGAAAATATTGTCCCCCTCTTTCTAATAGGCCCCTTGAAGTACTGGAAGGCTGCAGTAAGGTCTCACTGGAGCTTCTCTTCCCCAGGCTGAACAACCCCAACTCCCTCAGACTTTCTTAATGTGATTCACTTCAACTGATGTAGGATGGAAATGGCTTAAACAAATAGATCCTTGCCAGCAAATCCAGAGAGACAATAAACTGGGTGGTTTTGTGGTTTGAGCAGCCTGGGACAGAACCTCTTTCACAGGCATAAGTGGATGTTTTTGTCTTCCATGTTCAGTTGTTCAGACCAAGCCAATTCAGACCTGAGAGCTGTTTGCACAGGAAAGTCACTGGCAGGTCCAAGGGCTTGGGAGATTTTAGGGAAGAGCCACTGACACGTAGATGAGGGTGAGAGGATAAGGGCTAACTTCTTCCAGCAGCCCAGAAGTAAACCACTTACCAGTCAGTCTTGACATGTGTAACTTCTAAAGCATCACACAGTGTTAGAGTGCAGGAAATGAAATGTTGTTGGGCAGGTCTCATTTGTCAGAAGAGCCCTGATAGCTATTTATACTGAAAATGACTCTGGTAGGGCTGATCTGCATGTCAGACAAGTGAGTCAGTAAAACCAGGGAGTGATCTGCCAGAATCTAAATGGAAAAAGGTGGCAGAGCCCTCTGAAGGGCTCTCACTGCTGTCTTCTGAGTTCACATGTCACACTGGAAAACCCTCTGTCTAGCCCTGCAGCATGTCCTGTAAGACCCTGTGCTCATTTCTGTGGTGGTTTTGTGTAAATTTGGAAAGCAAACATGACACTACTTTTTTTTTTTTTTAGGATCAGCCCTGTGCACAGAATGTTAGAAAGCACCTATTTAGTTTAGAAATTGTAAACATCCTTCACAGCTTGTGTGAGGATATTCATAGCAAAGGTACTTGTTTCCATCACTTTTCTAGGACTGAAAAGCTGAAGCTCTCCTATGCCCTACCCCTTTGTCTACAAAAGAATGAAGCCATGTAGCCCTTCTAGAAGGGCTTTGAAGCTCTGCATAGACTCTCTAGTCTCTGGTAGACCTCCTGCAGGGCTGTGAATCTGCTCCTTTGCAATAAATTGCCCTGAGCTGGTACCTACTCAGTCCCTGGAGGGTTTATTTTGGAGGGGATAACTCTGGAGTGAGCAAGCAGAGTCAGCTAGAATAAGCCTTGCAGTGAGAGTCAGAAGACTGGGGTTCTTTTCTTGGCTGACCACAGACCAGATGTTTGCTGCTAGGAAAATTACTTCATCTCTATTTTTCCTGCCTTTTGTTAGCTCTTTGGATTTTGCACTGACTCCCATTGAATGCTTCTACAGTGTCAAACACAACAGGGCCCTCACTGCAGATGACACCAGTGGGAAATGTAAGAATAAGACTCAGAAATGAAACTTCACAGGACTACCTACCAGTTTTTCAGCCTGCTGGATGGGACTTGCACCTGGCAGGAGGGTAAAACCAGCAGGTTTCTTGGGACAGGAAAAAAAAGCAATGTCCAAGGAGTGAGAGAAGGGTCAGTGGCTAACCCTTGCCAGTCCTCTCATCTGTGTCTGTAAACTCTTGGACCTGTGGGCCCTGTGAAACCTCTCCAGGTGTTCTTTCTGTAATGGACCCAGTGGCTTATTTGCAGAGAAACAGCCCTAATGACATGTGAGTTTGGCAAGCTCTGTTATTGCAAGGCTGTGCTCTGCTGCCTGATGATAATGCATATGAACTTGCTCCCAGACATGTCTATGAGGTAGATCCATTTATTCTCTTCAGGAGAAAAATCCAGGCATAGCTGACAGGACATGGTGCAGTTCAAAGTGCTAAAACACCTTATGAAACTGTCTGAGGAGATCTGGAACCCTGGGGTGCCTACATGTCACAAGCTCTAGCCCCACAGCCCATTGCTGGTGTCATGCTCTGCTAGGAAATCACTTTGTCTTCCATTGTTTCTAGTCAATCATTTCAGAGCCTCATACAGAGAGAAAACAAATTGTGTTTTGAGAATAGGTTTTCTACATGAAGCTCAGTCAAGAGACTTGAATTTCATGTAAGGATGTGGGGAGATTAATCCAAGGAGTGATATCACTGAGCACTGTGGACATGAGCCACTTTGCATTAGCTCTGGAGGGACAGATCTTGCCTTGGCACAGCCTGGGAAGACAGCAGGGACAGCTGTGGGTTGTGTAAAACAGAGCCCAATAACTGGAGAGCTTTATAGAAAATGTCCTTTTTCAGGAAAAACATCATACAAAGGCACCACATACATTTTGGGTGTGTTTTCTAGGACAATAGGGCAATGTAATGCTGGGCATCCAAGCTCAACAGGGATGAGTTCAGACCACGATCAGTCCAAGGAAGTGCCTTTCTGATCAGAAGAGATTGATTAGCCTAGCAAATTAAGTCAGAAAGGGGATATGCTTCCTCTTGGCAAATCCACCAGAGCAAGATGAACACCAGGATTTCAACTCACCAGTTTTAATGAGGTGGATTTTCTAATTCTCAGAAAAACGTCACCTATTTTGCCCTCTTGGAGACTCTCTCAGATTTTGCCCTATCTGAAAGCCTTTTCTCTGAGAATTGAGGTTCTTTGTAAATCAATAGCATTCAGCAAATATTTTTTGTAGAGTTTTTTTTTTAAACCCTTTGATAACTAATTGATACCATCTGTTGTGAAAGCCATGGGTTAAACTGGAGCCTGTAAAATGAAATTGGGTAAAACCAATATTCTAGTGACACTTGACATGTCTTTGAGTACCCAACTAGTCCAGGGCAGGAAGCAACATGATTCTCCCCCCCACACACACTAAGAATGCTCAAATTATATGTACATAGTGATATTATAGTCAAATGGCTATATAAAAATCTTTCATACTAGGCTACAGTATGAAAATCTGCATGAATGGGCCATATTTATTTAATGAACAGAGGCCTTACTATTTCAGTAGTCATATGTACAATTTTAAGCACAAAAGGCTGCATTTTGGTGTATATTTTTAAGAATCTAAAGGATATTGGTTCTGCCTGGGTTAGACCTCCTTTTGACATTTCCAGTGGCAGTATTGCTGTTGGAATGTCTTCATGTCACACTTAGCAGCTGCTTTCTTTGGGTGACATCCAGCCAAAATTAGCCTCTATAGTTCCCAGTCAACAGTTTCCAAAGCCCACCTGTGCTCCCCTTCATGACTTTTCAAGGAAATTTTCTTCCCTTTGGTAATCATGAACATGTCATTTATATTTTATTCCTCATCAGAGCCAGCTTTATAATTTGCAGCTTCCCAAACTACAGAAGGGAAAGGCTAAGAATAAAAATCCTCTAGTTTGGCTTCCAGACTACTGATTTATTTTTTTTCCTCTCACCTAGTTACTGAAACAAGTGGTAAAGCTGACCCATGAAAAAAAAAATTAGCACAGGATGTTAAAGATTTATCTTGACTCAGGAAAGTGGTGAAATTTTTAACTTTCTAATTAGGGGAAGGTTTGTTGTAGTTATATTAGGTTATGAACCAGACTTTCACAGTGCCTCAGCTAACACGTCGTTGATGATGTTCTTCTGGGTTGAATATATTCATATCCAAGTTCATACTACTATGAATAAATATCATAAGACCATTCTGACTCAGTTCAGTGAATTTATTGACTAAGACTACAAAACTTACAATTAACTGGCAGAGAAAGGAGTGACTCCAAAACATCCCAGTCCCACCTACTGGTTTCTGTGCTGGTGGATTGCACGATGTCATATCAACTCAGCTGTTAGCTCCATATGTTTTAACTTGGCTTTACTGGAAAAAATTTCAAGTGGTAGAAAATTAGAAATAATTTTGGACAAGAAATGTATAAATTTAGAATTTATGAAATCTTGGAAAGTAGAAGTACTAGGGGATAATACTATAAACAAAATTTGTAATTTATATGTAGATGTTTCTATATATACTAGAGATAAAATTAGGTATCTACTATGATATTCTTGAATATACCATTAAATACATCATGATATATATTTAATAATTGCATATTATGGCATTGTGAAATAAATGTTATTCATGCAAGTTTTCTGCTCTTCTTTGAACAGAGGAGTTAGGAGAAGTACAAAATGTACCAATTACTCATTGGTTGCATAATACATTACAAAATTTAATCAGTGCAAGAGTAAGTGGAAAGCTTCTGGGAAGCCTGGTTCATACCTTAGTGTGCTATATATTAAATTTTCTCTGTGTGCATGCACATGATAAATGTAATATCTGAGTCATGGCACAGAAAAACAACCATCAGCTTGGCCAACCTCTGATCTTTTGGGGTAGCTACAGAGGAAGGACTGTTAATTGTTCTCAGTTGGCTGACCCCTATTGTACAGCAGGGATCAAGCTGAGGTTCAGGGTAGCACAGTCTCTTCTCTCACTTGAGAAGAGGCATCATGAAGCAGGTTGTCCTTCTAGGCTGGGTAGCAGTGGACAGAAGATTCTCAGTAGTTTTTGGCTTGGCTCATTGAGGAACCAAAGGAGACACCATCAGAGACAATCCCACTTTCCATCAGAGAGCAGGGGCTGTTGTCAACACCATTAAACCCCCACCTTTGTCACTGAAACACCTTTCCTAACTATATTTTCACTTCACTGGTAGTACTTTTGTGGTCTGTAGCCATAGTATGTGATTTTTATGCTGTGCTTGAGAGGTCATGGCCATGTAAGAGTAATTTTCAAGGATGCATTGGAAGTTTGAAGCAGATGTGTATTAAATACAGAGGATTATTTTGGATCATCTGCAGTATCTGAACTTAATGTTTCTTCTATTTCCATAAGGGAATCCCCACAGAAGAAAGATTAAAATTGCCTGTATTGCTTTACAAGGTATAAAGTCCTGCATTACACTACCCTAAGCACTGGATTACAACATGTGCTGAGTAATGAGTTCAGTTATTACATTAAAATAACAAGGAATAGAATTGAAGTTCCCTGCATGATTAGTCTTCTAAAAGGCTGGTAGGTGAATATATCCTTTAAAGAAAATAAGTTTTTGACATTCTCTCCACCATGATGCATGTCCCAAGAAACAAACTGGGGGACACATTCCTACAACCTCACAGCAGGGTGCTGGCAAGAGTAGGACAAATATACCATGTTTTGTTTCTCATTTCAGAATGGCAGTGCTGCTGCTGAAGAAATTTTAAAATATGATTATTTCTGCATTGATAGCCATTTTTTTTGGTCCTCAAATGACAAGTGCAACAAAGTTCAAAGCATCGAAGCCTATCTTTTAGAACTGAGACAAAAGGGTACCTATGTGTTTAATCAATAATTATAGATAAAAATCTGGCATTTTAGGATATAGGGAAACAGTGAACTCAGAGAGAAGAGACTGTTCTATACTTTTAGTCATGCCTGGAGTCCTGCTGATTATTCCCATGCCAAAAGGTATTGCAGGTCTGATTGTTAGACCCACTACTGAGGAATGCTGAGCACTCTTGAAGGTCCTCCCAGCAGTGGTAATAACAGCTTACTAGAGATGTTTAAAGCTGGCAGGATTGAGCTCCTGGTAGGGAACTACTGACAGAAGGAGCAATAGGATGGATTAAAGAGGTTGCTTTTTTCTTGTATTTTTTGTATGTGTGCAAGTCATGGTTTCTTTCATTGCAGAATAATTAAATTTGAATAGCTAGAGTTTTAATCAGGTCAATTTTAATATGGCAAAACTCCAAGTTAAAGCCCTAAGTAGAAGATTAACCAAAGTCTAGTCTGTTGTAGGAAAAGAATTGAATATTTAAATTCAATGTAGGAAAGAAGTTTACTGAGAAATGTATTTAAAACATCTTAGTGTCACTTAAAGCCTTTCTTTATGTATAATATAAAACTCTAGGCAAGATACATCTTTAAGTGTAGTTTCATTGGATAGCAGCTAAGAAATGCTCTTAAAATTAACTCTAATCAATTCTATTGACTACAAACTTGTAATTCATTATACAAGACTTGAAAAAAAAATGAAGATAAATTTGCTCTTCAAATACACAATCTTACTTGTGAGCCAAGTATCCTGTTTTGGAGATGACCTGAATATACCAAGGATATGTAACCCACAGATAACTTTTTAAGCTACTGAAGGAATTATGAAGAAGTTACAGTTCTTTGAGAAGAAACAAAATGTATTAGCTAGAAATTAGAATTAGAAATCAGAAAATTCAAGATAAGGTTTTCAAAAGTGTTTTCCCAAGTATCAGGAATTTTATTACTTGAAATGGAAGGGAATGTGGCCTCACTGTCAGACAGCAGAATTTTCTGATGGCACCAATCTTCAAAACTGCTTTTGTTTTTAAAGAGAATGAAGTTGTAAGTACAGAATCATGGACAAAAGGCACAATTTTAAAGGCCTGTCAGTATTTGTCTACTCGGTGTTGCAAGGCAGAACTGATCCCTGTGTGTGAGTGAGGAGTTATCAGGAGGATTAAGGTTGGTAAAACCCTTGTTGAAGAGAGTCATAACTGTGTTATTCACTTCAGCCTTGTGGAACAGTACATGAATCCATACAAATGTTTTCTAATTGATGGTGTGATTCTCCCAGTCCTCTGAACTCACTTTGGCAGATCAAGCCAATTATGACTAGGTGCCAGATTACTGACTTGGGGAACTCAGGCTTTAAATGCATTAAATTAGAAGAGAACTTGATTTTAAACTTGTATGGACAACATTGTCCTTTAGGTGACCCCTCAAAGAATCAAGGAATGTTTTCCTTATGAAAGAAACATATTTGATTTGAAATCTTAAAGGACCTTTAAGTAGGGGTGTGAGATGATGTGGTTTTCCAGAGCAGAAACATGGTAGGAACCATTCTGGTACCTGGTACATGATCACCACCATATGTCTTGTTTCATGTTGCTTTTGTTAGTTTACATCAAAAAGACTGTTAAGGTTGCATATTTAAATGCTCAAAAGCTAACAGATGCCAGAAGGAAGATGGTCTGTACAATGAGAACTCAGCCTACTTGTGTAAATCAATTGTTCTGTAGTACTTAGGTGTGTGATCAAATCCTGGGTTTCCACTGGATCTTTTCCACCCTCAGTGAACGGGCAGTCAGTCAACATTTATTTTATTCCCCAAATTGGGTGTGAGGCTGGTGGCAAAAATTAGTTGGGCTGTTGCACAATGCAAGATGATAAATTGCCTCCAGTGGAAGGATTCCTCTGTGGAAAGCATTTTTGTCTTGCTTTCACTAGAATAGCTGACCATGCAACACTTCTACAAACCTGCTGTCTGCAAAAAAAAAAAAAAAGAAAAAATAAACCCCACACCATTAATATCCAGCTGCAAAAATTTGGGCTGAATTCACTTTCCCAGCCTTTGTGACCTTCAGTGTAACAGTAAAACCAGTGTTTTCTACAACAAACTGTCTTCTATTTGTTAGTTTTAAGCAGCCAGTACAGCTGAGAGAAGAGATAATTAGTAATCTCTGCCTTCATGTTCAGCATCTACAGACTTGTAAAGCCAACTACAGATTTATTACCTTTGTTCAAGCCTGTGAAGGGCAACAGGATGGATTAGGCACTGCTGAGTACCAAACCAGAACAAATGGAGTTAACACAAAGGTGTGGAATTACTGTTTAAAAAAAAAAAAGAGCAATTTTTCTTCCAAGAACTCCAGATGAATATTCTGAGCTTGCCTGTGTTAGCATTTGAGCAGTTAAATATGCAGCTTTAATGGTCTATTAATGTAAAGTGCTAATGATTTATAATCTTTCAGACCAAATGTTGAGTTTTCTGTTTGTTTTTATCCAGGTGCCATTGGTGGTAAATTGTGTTGTTGGAATGTGAGAGCAAAATGTGGCCTTGAATACTCTGGGACTTGGTCTGATGTTTAGAATTATTACAGAAAATAACAGGATAAACATTCTTTATTGCTTCCTATGCCTTGAATTGATCTACAGCAAACTTTTTTTTCATTACTTCTAATTCTCCCTTGGCTTTTTCATAGATCTTCCCACACTAACACTTAGTGTGCCAAGCCTTAAACAGTTTAAACTAAGGCTAAAGCATGACTACTGTGATAAAAGATCTCTGAATTTCACCTGTGTGTACAACTCCAGAAGATTTCTGATTATTTTTTCTTCTTCTGTCTCTATTTTAGGACAATTATATGCAGGAAGACGGGCAGCAAGCAGCAGAGCGTGAAAGCCATTGATGTTAAAATTGAAACCAATCCCCTTGTGAATGACCAATATGATGCTTTTTGTGTCAAGGATGAAGGTCAGCACTGACATACTATTGAAATAATGCACAGTCATTGCTGTCGTGCAGCTCTAAAAGTTTTGCCTTCAATTTTTCTATGCTGAGAGGCAAAGGGAGAACGTTAAGGATGAAATCTTTACATTAATTGCCCTTTAAGTGGGCCAACTGCTTCAAAGACATTGGTTGCAGGAAATAGATTGCATTATCTTTTGTCTTTGCTGCAGTTTAGCAAGTTCAAACAGTACTAGGGATCTGCAAGGACCCATTTTGGTGTTACCAGAACATACTTGATGGAAAAGAATATATCTGGCACCAGTGTAACTGAGATGCTTGAAGCACCTCCCATGCTCAGCACTCTAATTGAAGGCAATTCAGAAAGCTGTTTCCAACTAAACAACAACACACAGTTGCCTGGCTATTAGTATACAATATTTGTATGCAAATTACTTCATTGCCTCCATGATATTTTTGTTTGGGTGTGGGGTTTTTTGTTAACAAGTGCAGACCAGCCTGCTAGGGACTCATGGATTATTCTGAAAACCAAAATGTTTCTAATTTGAGTTGATGCTTAAACTTTTTGATATTCAAATGCCAGAATCCACAAGCAAAAATGGATTCTGAAGGCAAAAAGTAAATTGTTCCTGGTAGGCAGGACTGTATAAAGTTCAGCATCCCCTGAAACTGGATGTCTGCAGTGACGTTTTCCATCTCGTTTCCAAAAAAAAAGCAGGGGCAAGCAGATGGCATTTACTGAGAGGGAGTAAGCTCAAAGCACAGAGGTGCATTTGGAGAAGCAGTCGGTGGCAGCAGTGGGTATGAAAACGTGGTTGAAGTGGCACGTGGCAGAGGTGATGCACGTTGGCATCACCCAGTCACTGGAAATCACAGAGGTTGCCTGCCCAGCCTCTCCAGTAACCCCCATGATATCAACCCCAGGCTCCGTGCTGCTGTGAGTGATGCCAGCTCCATCAGCCACTTGCCAATGCTGTCACACAAGCACCTTTGTGCTTTCTTCCATGCTGCTCCTCACATATAGGAGCAGCTCCGTGTAAACATCTGCAAAACTCTCTCATTGTCCTCATTCAAATCTCTCTTTTGTCATCAGCCCCCCCCTGAGAGAAGAACCTTGTGGTGGGTGGTTCAGCTGTGGGCTGCTGAAATCATTGCTCTGGCCACCACGATTGTTCCATTGTGCCCTTGTGCCCCCCTGTCTCTCTCCACCTTCTGCGGCTGGGCTCACACGTAGATGTTGGGTCTTGAGGGAGGAACCACATTTGTCTTTTGCTGCTGGTGGAAAAGGGGCTGTAGAGGTGAAGATAAGTGTAGTCTGACAGTGCCTGTTGGAAAGGAGCACTGCAAAGGAGTTGGAAACTGCATGGTTAAAACTCAGGGGAAAATTTGGACAGTTTGCAGAGGCCATTTATGAAGAACTTGTTTTGTACAAGGCAGGGAGTTTGCCTGGTTTCCTCATGACAGAATGGGATGATCATGCCAATGCACTAACCAAATAATCATTACACACAGAAGCATTTCTGGATGACAGTAAGGTCCCCTTGTCTTTGAATATGTTAAAAATTATGGATGCAGAGTCAATGTTTGAATAGGCTTAAGAGAAGTTGGTGGCAGAGCCTGGTCTGTAGATGGTATGAAAAGAGCAAAGGAAATGGCCTTGACGTGCCAGCTCAGAGCAGTTGACTGATGAAAGAACAACCTACACCTCAGGGATGCTGCTTTCAGTTTGGGGAGGTAAATACCCAGTAAGAAGCAGCAACAGCAAACCCTGCAGCATGGCCTCAGCCACAGCATATGTCTCCTGCTGCTTTGTACATGTGGCTAATAACTACATGGCTAAAGGAGGATTAATGAATTGTTTCTTACTTGAAACCTCCTGAGTATTTATTTTCTTTTCTAAAAGTGGCTATGGCTGCTAACAGATACTATTTCAGTTATGGAATTCATGATACATTAGTGTTAAGATCTGTATCATGAAATCAACTACAAAAAGCAAGTTGTTTTCCCTGCCAAAAGTGATAAATCCCAGGTTTCTTACACTGAAACCTATATCCCTGTACCCATAATTGCAAGGCCTTTCACTTCTTCCCTATCCATCTAGCCAGTAATCTACAATGCCATAGGAAATTCGTCTGGCTCTTTCTCCAGTATTTAACCTCTCCCTCTACCCATCATCTCCCTGCCTTCAGGGCTCTCTCAGCTCCTTTCCAGGTCCAGGCATGGTTGGCTGGGCTGTGGCTGCCTAAGAGATATGGATATGGTGGGTTTTCCACCCAGTGCAATGCCAACTGGTGGGTCAGCACCACAACAGGTAAGAGCTGAGTCCTCCCTATGCCCATCTCAGAGGAAAAGGTACCCATTTTTACAGATAAAAAGCTTAAAGACAGAGATACCTTTTTTTAATGCTTCTGAAATGGGTTTTGCTCTGTGCACACAGAAGAATCACAGCAATCTTTGCTGCTGAGAATTACACTTGACAGGAAATTGGTGCTAAGAGTTGTTTGACAGGGGAAGATGTAGCTGTGATGTTTTATGAGTGCTGGGAGTCTAGCTGCAGTTTTCACAGGACAGATGAATGTGTCCTCTCAGTTTCTTGTAAACAAATGTTTTATGCAGCCATTAAAGTCAGGAAGACAACTCTGTACCAGCTCAGGAGCTGCTGAGATCAGAGAGTTCCTCTCTTAGCCCCGAGAGCTAAACATTGCCTAAAAATATTAGATTCTGAAAATGGAGTATCACACGTGGGGCAGATCTGGCCCCCAGGGTGTGTATTTAGTCTCTATCAAAGCTCATAAAATGTCTAAAAGTATAAGAGTGAGAAAAACAGCTGGAATTTTTCCTACCAGTCATTTTTTTGTAGGACCATACACCATTCACTTTTGTATTCTTATAATATTCTTATTTCCCTTTGTTGTATTTTTTTTTTAAATGCAACAAAGATCTCTGTTAATAGCTCCTAAGTTTTCCTGGGTGTCTCTTTCAGTGACCCCCTGATATTTAGAGACAAGTATGATCTCTATTCCATAAGGCTTTGATTTGCTGCCACCACAGAAAAAATAAACAGGCAGCAACTTGTAGTGTACAATGTAAATGCAAATCCAACTTTGCTGCAGAAGACTGGCTCCAGATACCCATCCAAGCCTGATGGCTTATCTTCTGCTTTCAGTTTGCCTTCTTCCGCAGGATGGAAAAGAAATTGGTGTGTTCTTACAGCAAGTAGATGAAATGCACTTCATAAGAGCAATCAAACTGTGATTCACTTTGTCATATTTGAACCTTTTTTGGTATTTGTCATACTTTGCTGTGGATATGAGGTTTTTCCTCTCTTTTTCTTGCTCTGTCTTTCTTTTCCAGAGCTTTGCATATAGCTGACAGTGAATTTCCAGCTACTTGGTGATGTCATTTAAACCAACAAATTCTTAATGAAAGATCAATGAAAGAGCTATTGGCATCCTAACATTGGGAGCTTACAAGCAGCACCTACATTTGGCTGTGACTGAGATTTGGTTCTTTGTATCCTGTGCTGAATATTTGTATCCAAAAAGAAATATTCCATATCCTTCAGTGTCTCTGCAATCAAGAAGAAAAACAAACATCCACGCTCCTCTTTCACAGGGCTGAGTGTTAAGAGTTGGGCTTTCCAAGTTCTTAATGATGAGATGACAGCCTAGAAATTCCAGTGGTCTCTCTGGAGAAACTCTGCTGAATTGGGCAGTTGTAACAGGGGATGTTTTACATCAAAAAGGATGTTTCCTGTCAGCTTTCAGAGCGTGCTATGCAGATAAGGTAGCAGTTGTAGATAACCAGATTTCAGTAGATTCCAGGTTGTGCCAGGTGAGGTGGAAGCTGAAGTCTGCATCTTTTTCAGGTTGGTGGGGTTTTTTAATTGATCTTAGGCTGTCCTTTCTGTAGACAGTATTATCAGGACATCTCAAAAATCTTTACAAGCCAATGAGGTGCTTGTTTAAATCAAGGAGATGCTTCTGGAGGAGTTTGGACTGGGGAGGAGGGATGCTGTGTCCTTGAAGTGACTTGCCACATTGCCAGAGATCACCTGTCTCCTTTCCACACAAGGTTTGGAGTTCAAGTTACCCTTCAGAGGGGCCATAGTTCCTAAAAGCCAACCATGACTGAATGTGCTAACTCAGTTAACAGGAGTTGTCTTCAGTCCATTGTAAAATACAGTTGCTGAGTCTAAGAGGTCAGTAACCAGGGTCCTCACTAGCCCTTAACCTATCTATGCTCAACATCTAGATCTTTACTGTGCCACTTGTATTCAGTTGTCAGCTGTTGACTCTCTTCTGATTTCTACCCATGTATATTGAGCTCTTTGTTGACACTGGTAGTGATTTCCACTGCAGGAGACAGTCTGTGCCAAACTGCTGCTGACATGAAGCTCCTCATTGCCTTCTATCTCTGCTGGGTAGCCTAATCCATCCTTGCTTGCTGGAGGTCAGCTGTCAATGTGTGGAGCCTTGTTAGGTGCCTGATTTTAAAGGGTCACAATGTCCAGAACCAGGTTCCAAGCTGAAGATGTGATCTTGGACACAAGCAGGCAGAACCTGGGATCTGCTGGATGGGGCTCAGGTATCAAGCACGTCAGGCTCTTCTACTGGGAAGTGTGCACGTGGCTCACTTTTCAGCAAGCACTAAGGTAGAGGAGGGGAAAAGCAGTGCTCCAGATGGAGAGTTCAGCAGTGGAGGAGCCCAGTCCTCATCTACCAGCATCACTGCTCCAAGCAACCCCTGTGGCTGTCTAACAAAGAGCACTACTGTTCCTCCACATGACAAGCTGCTGCCAACACGCCCTCTGTCACGCTTCACAGCCCAGATCTGCCTTCTCTCTTCCAGCAAGAAAATGGCCTGACTGCCAGCACTGAGCACGGGCTGTTGTTCCAAACAAGCCCATGCTTTGCCAGCTCCTGGTACAAAGGCTGCAGACAAAATCCTGAAGCCTGTCCTCAGTGGCTCAGCGTGACGAGCTGCTGAGCCAGTGTCACTTCTGTACAGGTCCCAGGAAGAACAGGTTTGGCAAAAGGCTGAGCAGCAATTGTCATAGCAACTGAGACTGCAGCAGGATGAGGAGATGCTGCAACCCAGGGAATTCCTGGACATCTTACCCAGGAAAGGACAGCAGCAAAATGGATGTAGGAACTTGAGTATGTCTTTGCAGGGTGTTGCTTTCACTTGTGCTTGTCCACGCTTGTCACTCTAAGTTCTGCAGCAAAGACCTTTTACAGAGTCTCATGAGTCCAAAGTTCCCCATACAGCATTCATCCATAAACAACCCTAAAATCTCTGGTTTTCTTTCTATTCACCCATCAGCCAGATCTCTCTTTCAGGATCTCATCACCCTCTTACCACATCTGTCGCTGGATTTTACAGCGGGTTCCCTTCAACCTTCTTCTTTCCTGGAAGGTTATAATGTGTTCTTTGACTGTGTTTGCCCTATTTAACTAATAGAAGTATTACTTTTTTTGCTGCCTCTGGCCACAGGATTAAGAAGCAAGGCTTTGTAGATAAGAATACCCTCTGACATATAACTGTCCCATACAGCCTTGGGATCAGTGCCTCCCTTGGAGCAGATACACAGCTCCCATTTGTACCCATGGAAGGAGCTGCATAAATAATGTGTATGAAATACAGGGGTCTAGGAGGCAATAAAATATTTTTTTTTATGCCTTTCATCCACATCAATCTCTATTCATGCAACCAGTTCACAGGAAAGGCATTAGCTGCTAACTGCTCCTCACTTCCTCAGATGCCCAGCCTCTGTGAGGCTGTACACAAGCTGGGCTTTGTGTAGCCTCAAGAGCTTGTTTTTTTCTGTCAGTGTGTGTGTACATAACTCCTACTAACTTCTGAAGGTGTTAGACAGCATATATGTATGTGTACAGTATGGAGAATGGACTTCAAAGCTTTGACTTCAGTAGCATGTCCCTTAAATTAGTGGCAGATGTTTTTCAGCATACCTGTTGAGAAGTGGTTTGCCAGCTCCATCAGACAATCTCTAAAAAGCCCGGTCCAAAAGAACCTTCATGGAGCTGGGATGTTTATTGTAGGATTTATATTTCACTGCAAGGTAAACAGGCAACATAAATACATGGTATTTCTAAATAAACATGTATTTACCCATGCCTGGGTCAGGAGTGGGTAGGTGCTGGGAAAAGCTGCAGCTGGGACTCACAGGGATCTTGCAGAATGCCCCTGGGGCAGAAGCAGGAAAGCCTGAGCTTTTGCAGAAAGCAGATTGGAAAAAGCTTTTCTGTCAGAAGTGTTGCCCACTGAAAAGCCTGGATGTGAACTGGTGACAATGGGGATGTTGTTTGTGAGACCTTGTGCTGATGCTGCCCTAAAAGTGGACTCCAGCAAAGCAGCAAGGGTGCTCTCAGAAGATGTTTCTACTTCTGCATGTTTAGGAGCATGGTCTCAGAGGCCACTCTTTCAGATTTCAAACAAAAATCTTTCCAAGGAACATAATCTTTGCTAAGCCAACTAAGAAATCCAGTTTTTGTACCAAGGCAAACTGGAGATCGATACCAGGACACAGCCCTGGCCCTGAGTTTCTCTTACCCCATATAATTACCAGAACTCCTGGGCTATTATGTGTTCATTTTTGGTTGTTCTGCATCAGGACAAAAGCAGATTTTGAGTCTTTAGTTACTTTGGCAAGTGGAACAGTTGTTTTTCTTCCACAGTCAACAAGGGCTCTAGAACCTCTGGTAAAAATCCCAGATTTGAGAAAGAATATAGAAGTGTTGATTTGTACCAACACTGCACACTTTGTTCTTTTGGTTTCTTGGTAAAGTCATGTCCTTGCATTACAGGTGTTTTGGTTGGGTTGGTTTTCTGTAACCAAGAGATGCCAGTTTCAAAAGGGACTGGAAAAAAAAATCTGGAAAAAAAAGGGCACATGGCAAACTCCTCTTGAAGAACACTTCTGGGAGAGGGAGACCTTTGAGAGAAGGGAATCCATAATGCTTGAAAGTTCTCTAGAAGATCTTGACCCACCTTGTGGATAATAGCCAAGATGATTTAAACCTGAAAAAAGAGTTAAAATTCAGTTTATTCTGGTGTTGGAGGTTGTTTGTCTGCCTCCTCTCTGCATTTCTTTTCATGCAACAAAAAAACTCTCATCAGTTTTGTTACTGTTTATATGAACTTTTCCTTTCTGGCTTTTAGTGCTGTCAGTAGAAATATTATCCAACATCTTGTTTGATTTTAAATCCTGATATATTTAGCTCTTCAGATTATCACAGAGAGCAGAGTTATGTTACCTCTGGGTGTCAATAAGCTGAAGACCACAAGTCACCATTTATTTTAGGGGATGTCTAACCTAAAATAGGGGGAAATTTGAGTATCTGGGAAGAAACTTTTGAGAAACTAGAAGATAGTCTGAAAAATGACTGGTGTTCAGCTGGACCTTTTCCTTCTGTGAACATGGTCTGGGTCACTGCTCAGCCCCTGCCTGCTTGCTCCAGTGTAGGAGACATGGATGTGCCAGGCTTAAACAATTTCACCAGCTTTTCTGCAGTTGAGAACAATGACTGTGCCTGAGCTTTTGCTTTCCATGCCAAGCCTACTCAGTCCTCTGTAGAAGCAGGCAAAGAAGGCAGCTGTAGCTTGATGCCCTGGGCTGCCTTGTTGGAAATAAAGCCACTCTGGATGCATCCCATCACTAACAGGGTAGTTATCAATTAGTTACAGCCCTCTGTAGACCTTCCCCATGCCTGTGAAGGAAGAGAAGGGCATGAACCAGACGGGACGCAGGAGCGCTGTGGGCACCTCTGAGTTTCTCCTTGAGGCACCTCTTTCAGCATGGCCTTTAACGACTATTGCCAGCTCTCTACAACCTCATTTCTTTCTCCTTTCCAGACAAGCCCTGCGGGGACCCTCCATCCTTCCCCCACACCACCCTGCAGGGGCAGACGGGCTCGGAGCTGGGGGACGAGGTGCTGTACGCCTGCGCGCAGGGCTACGCCCCGGGCGGCCGCGCGGCCTTCACGCTGCTCTGCGACTCCTG
>NW_008614179.1:23191-25966 GCF_000691845.1 Merops nubicus | reverse complement strand
GATGATCCTGAAGGTGCCTTCCAACCCCACCCATTGTGTGATTTGTGGTGGATTCACAATACAGTTGATTTCTTTCTCAGATGGGAACATCTGACTCTGGTAGAAGGTGCTGCATGATGGTGGTAGATCCCTTTCCTCCTGTGTCAGGTTTTTCTCTCAGCACCCAGATGTTGAGGGCTGGAATAAAAGGCCCACAGGGTGTCTGGTGCTGCCACCAACTAGGAGTGTGAACACCAAGAGCCTGTCTCTCACTTTGCCTACAAATAAGTCACTGTTCTTTCCAGAATGAAGCTAAGGTCATGCTCAGAAGCAGTACATAAAAGTGCAGCTTGCATTACAGGAGAGGAGTGAATGTTTTTCTCCTTTATTCTCAGTCCATCTTGTTGATATCTGGAATATGATCGAAGCCTTCCGGGACAACGGCCTCAACACCCTGGACCACAGCACAGAGATGAGCGTGTCCCGCCTGGAGACCATCATCTCCTCCATCTACTACCAGCTGAGCAAGCGCCTGCCCTCCACGCACCACATCAGCGTGGAGCAGTCCATCAGCCTCCTCCTCAACTTCATCATAGCAGCCTACGACAGGCGAGTAGCCCCCCTGCCCAGGCTGCCTCTCTGCTGGGGCCAGGGCAGGGGGCTGGGGCTGGCCGGGGGGTGCTGGGGTCCCCTGGCACACAGGGACTGGCACTGCCACAGCCCGGGGCTTGGCCTGGAGAGGGGCCTTCCCCAGGAGATGAGGTGGTGCCTCCTGGAGCTCCCAGCCTGCCCGGAGCTGTGTCTGGACCAGGGTGGGCTGTGGTGTTGTCCCAGCACGGTGGGGAGGGGGGAGAGCCCCTGGCCCAGGCTGCCCAGGGAAGCTGAGGATGCTCCATCCCTGGAGGTGTTCAAGCCCAGGCTGGATGGGGCTTGGAGCAACCTGCTCTGGTGGGAGGTGAACCCTGAGCAGCAGCCCCACTCCCAGCACTGCCTGGGCACCAGCTGACCCCTTGGCTTCTTATTCAGGGCACTCTCTGGGCATCTCCTTGTGCCCAGCTCTATGAGTTTCTTTTGCAGCCTCTTTCTGCAGGGTTCAGTTTGCTGATCTTGAGTAGATGGGTCTCCGTGGGTTCTCTGAGTGACAGCTGCAAATCTTGCACTGGGGTTTAGCACTTCTTGCTTTTCCTCTCCTCTTTCTCACTGTCCACTGTTACTTCAGTCTTATCTTTCTTCTGCTTTTGCCCTCCTCTAGCAGTAGAGAGCTGCTTGTGGCCAGGAGGCTTTCACAGGGGCTGAGGAGCTTTACCCACGACAACCTGCAGCACAATAGTGTCCAGACTTTGGTCCTTTCCTAATGTGACTCCTCCTTATTGTCACCAACCAGAAGCTAGTTTTCCCCCTCAAAAAGTCCAAGACTTCAGAACAATCCCTGCCTCACTAGGGACAGATAAAACCAGCACAATCTCAGAGCAGGAGTTCTGCTGTGACAGCAGAGGCAAACGTGCAGATTTCTCTTTAGTTCTGACTTGGTATCAGTTGTGACAGGGTGCTGAGCCCTTGGCCCAGGCTGCCCAGGGAAGCTGTGGATGCTCCATCCCTGGAGGTGTTCAAGCCCAGGCTGGATGGGGCTTGGAGCAACCTGCTCTGGTGGGAGGTGTCCCTGCCCATGGCAGGGGTTGGACCTGGATGATCCTGAAGGTCCCTTCCAACCCAACCCATTCTATGAGTCTATGATTTGCTGATGAGTTTAGTTTTTCTGAGGTGGTTCATACTAGAAAATATAGAATTGAAAACCAGAAATGGTCATGGTTCAGGGAGCTGGCTCCAAAGGTGGAGGCTTTAGTTAGAGATACCCCTGTTTAGAAAAACTGCTTAGTTTTTCACCCATCCTGTCAGTAACCCTGCAGGCTGAGTCCCCTCTGGAACCCAGCACAGGACAGCAGCTTCCTCTGCCTTCCTCTGGCACAGGGGAGCCAGGGAGCAGCTGGGGTGCTGGTGGGAGAACCTGGAGGAAGAGGAGAGGCAGGGCTGAGGCTCCCTCTCCAGGAGGTGACCAGCAGGGCAGACATGGGTTTCAGACAGGAGGTGCACATCAGCCCTGGGCCAGGGCTGGGGCAGCTGCTGGGTGCCATGCACACTGTGCAGGAGCTTCTCAACAACCTGGGGCTGGTGGCAGCACCACAGTCACCAGCCTTCAGCCAGGCAGAGGCAGGAACTGAAGGTCTGACTGGTGCCTTCCCCAGGGAGATGTTTCAGTCAGAGCTCAGGTTGGGGCAGTATGAAACCTGCTCACATTGTCCACTTCACTGGGACCTGTAGGACACTCCTGCTCCTGGTGCAGGAGTGGTGTCCCCTGCTGTGTCCATGGGCTGTGAGCAGGAGAGGCTGAGGAGTGATGTCCCTCACTGCTTTCTCCTACAGAGCTTCCCGTGGGTGTTTGACAGTTTCTTCCTGGTCTGGTTTTGCCCAGGAGCCTCTCAGGGCTTTCCAGAGGCCCTGACCTGTTGCTGGCACCCAGAGCAATGGCTCATTCCTGGTAAGGCTGACCTGCTGGGAAGCAGCTCCATGGGGAAGGAGCTGGGAGTGCTGGGGACAAGCTCACCAGGAGCCAGCAATGGGCACTTGTGGCCAAGAGTGGGGTGCATGAAGAAGAGTGTGACAGCAGGTCAGGGAGGTTCTCCTGCCCCTCTGCTCTGCCCTAGTGAGGCCACCCCTAGAGCACTGAGTCCAGTTCTGGGCTCCCCAGTCCTAGAGAGACCAGGAGCTACTGAATAGAGTCCAGCAGAGGCTGGGGAG
>NW_008614179.1:0-23117 GCF_000691845.1 Merops nubicus | reverse complement strand
CCGGGAGCAGAGAAGCCTCAGAGGGGATCTGAGCAGTGCTGAGCAAGAGCTAAAGGGCCGCGGGGGGCAAGAGGCTGGGGCCAGACTCTGCTCAGTGGTGCCAGGGACAGGACAAGGGGCAACGGGCACCAACTGGAACCCAGGAGGTGCCACCTGAGCAGGAGGAGAAACTTCTCTGCTGGGAGGGTGGCAGAGCCTGGCCCAGGCTGCCCAGAGAGGCTGTGGAGTCTCCTGCTCTGGAGAGATCCCAAACCCTCCTGGCTGTGACCCTGGGCAGGGTTGTGGGGGGCCAGAGGAGCAGGAGGAGTTGCCCTTTCTGGGAGAGGGCAGCTGGAGTCAGGAGGACATGGGCACCATGGCTGTGGGCATCTGCTGCAGGGTGCCTGGGCTGGGTGACACAGAGGACGAGGCTTCTTCCAGGCAGCTGGAGATGTGCACAGGCTCTGTCCTCTTCAAACACATCCCCCAGTTCTAGTTCCAGTCCTGAGATCCCCTGATCATTGCAGGAGTTTCAGAATCATCCTGAAAGTTCTGCCCTTTGGATGGGGAACTCAGGAGATGGAGCAGCACTGGTACAGGAATGGATTTGGGTGAGTTGGTTAATAAGGGCACCTCTGCCAGCATGCAGGTGGAGGAGTTTGGAGGGTTCCTTGATTCAGAAACAGAGTACCAGCAGAAACAGTCCTAAGATCTGAAGGCACTGTAAGATACCTTTGGAAGGGTTAATCAGTGTCCTGTGAGGACACACTGATGGCTTTAGTCACCTGGCTGTTTTTGTGGAAATGAACTCAAAGCTGGACTCTCTTTTGAGAGAGGATTAATGTCTTTTGAAGAGAAAAGGGAGAGAGGGGCTGAGACTGCAGCCTAAGGAGGTTGGACTGATCAGGTAAGATCAGCTGAGGTGGCAGAGGAGGTCCAGGCCAGCTTCAGCTGTAGTCAGGTCTTACTTATTTTACACATAGGGAGTGCCAACATACTCCTTGGAGAAAGCTGTTTAAGGGAAAAGACAGAAACAAAGTAAGATAGCTGAGATCTCAACCTTGTTGTTAACTTTATAGCCTTTTTGTAGCTTGGAGTAGATGTCTGAGGTGTTTAGTTTTCTCCCTTTTAGTGTCTTCAAAGAGCAGTTAGAAGGTCCAGGATGTCAGGGAAGTGATGGCCCTTGCTCTTCACAGCTCTCCCTGCAGCTGGAGCTCTAGGAGAGTCTGCCTGTCCTCTGCAGGAGGAACCTCTGGAAGGTACTCTGGGTCTGCTTTAGAGAAAGAGCAGGTTGTGTTTCAGGTACTTCTCAGCCTGGGAAAGGTTGAGAGCCTCTGACCTCACCGTGGAGGGAGGGCTGTTCCTGGAAGATGGTGTCTGCACATCCACTCTGTGTGTGGGAGGGGAAACAGGAGTTATTTCATCACTCCCTGGTGCCTCCATCTGTCACTGACGTGAGACCTTGTCACTCCTTCAGGGCCACGAGCCAATATTTACTTGGAATCATTCTGCCCATCCCACTTCCCAAGTGCCAGTTGTCCTAGTGTTCAATGCCCATCTTGTCTCCTCTGAGAAGTATTCCAGAGTCCTTCTAGAGCTCTTCCAACACTCGTGATGTATCTTCCCCATCATCCTGCTTTCCAGGACAGTACAAGTTATCTGTCCATTCAGTTTGTTACTAGAACTTCAGTTCTGTTTCTCCTTTTCTGTGACTGGAACTTCCTTGGTGGTTTATCAGCCCTCACCACTGGTGCTGTTTATGGTCAGGGAGAATGACTCAGGACGTTTCTGTCTAGCAACAAGTTGCTCAGAATCCCAGCAGCTTTTGCCCATGTTTATGCACCTTCCTTTGGCCCTGTGCACCCCTAAACCAACGTGCAACCACCAAACCAATGCTCAGCCACCTTACTGCTGACAGGGGGGTCACGCTGAGATCAGCACACTGTGTCTGTTGTGGACTGCAGGTTCTCTGACTCCTGCCTCTGTCACTGTGGCAGATTTGGGAGGCAGGGATGGGGGATGCAGCACTAAGCTGGAGGAACTGCTGCTGACATCAGCCATGCTGTGCTCTAACCCTGCAAGCCACCTCCTGTGTTCCTGGGGACTTAATTCCCTCATAATTTAACCCAGCAAGCCTCCTTCTGTGCTCCTGGGGACTTAATTCCCTCCAAACTCCATCCTTATCCTTCCTGCTGCTGACGGGAGCGATACACCTCAGATGGTGCTGGATGGGCTTCTCCATCCTTTCCACAGAGAGAAATTCATTTTCTCTTGACAGTGACTCCCCAAACATGCCATCTGCTCTGATAGCACAGCAGCTTCATTAACCTAAACGAGATGAAATGACTCTGCATGTTATCCCTGCCCTCTGTGGCACACTCAGGGCATCGTGCAGCTTCTCCCTTGGCCATCAGTCCCTGTTTGCAGAGTGAAATACCCACCTGGGCATCAGGGTTAAAACAGAGCAGGAAAAACTGAAAGCAGCTAACCAAGAGCAGCAGAGGGGAAAAAATGGAGGTATTTTACAGCAAACAAATGTGATTGAATGGCAGAAATGACCAGATGACTGTGGCGTGGGGCAGCTGAGGGCTGTGGGAGGGACCCAGGGTGGGCTCTGTCTCTGCATGCTCCGTAATCCTGCCAGGAATGGTGATGGTGGTTGGACACTAACTCTTCCAGCATCACCAGTGGTTTAATGGTAGGGTTGGGGCAGATGTTAGCAGTTTCTGGAGGGCATTTCTGCATTTCCTTCCTGGGCCCCAGGTGTTTCTGCTGGTTGCTGCTCTGGGCTGAGCTCACTGACCAGGTCACTCTTCTCTCCACAGCGAGGGCCGGGGGAAGCTGACGGTGTTTTCAGTGAAAGCCATGTTAGCAACCATGTGTGGTGGTAAAATCCTGGACAAACTCAGATGTAAGTATTGCCAAGCAGGTGGAACCATTCTGTGACATGTTCTGTCCCCATTACTGGGCACACGTTTCACTGTCTGCAGTTCTGAACACCACCTTTTGGTCTGTTCAGCGTTCTTCATGCAGCAGGGGAGCTTCCTCGCTGAATGTTTTTGTTACCCATGCCATCTGCTGGCCACCAACCATACTGATGTCTTACTGAGTAGGCTTTGCAAGCACACTTGTGTGTTCTGAGTTCCTTGGGTGCTTCTTTAAATGTAAAACTTCAGGTCTGGTTTTTCTGAGAGCAATCTCGTTGCCATTTTCCCCATTTTGAGGAACTCAGGGGGGCTTCTGTGTATCTCCTGCTTCATCTGAGACACTCTGCATCTTCTCATTCTGTAATTCCAGCTTCTTATTTTTTTATCTCTTTTTTTTATTGTCCTTTCATCCATCTGACTTCTTTTTTTTCTTGTTTCCATAAGCCTCCTCCTGTATCAGCAGAGATATCCATAAACATCAGTTTTGTCCTGTAGTGCTAATTCTTGTTCTTCCCTCTTAGTAGCAGAGGGAGCTGCTGTCTGGGGTGTTTTTTCTTTGCACTCCCACCCTGAAAAGCTGGGAAGTTACTCTAACTGTCAGGGTCAGATTTTACTCCTCAGGTCTTATGATTTGCAGCTCACCCTAAATCCCCTTTACAGAGGTTATCTTGTAATGATTCATTCCTCCTGAGCTCTAAATAATAATCTAATTCTCTAGACTTTCTTTAATAAATAATTCTTTAGACTTTTCTACATCATTAAGCTTCTTTATTGTATTTGCTTTAAAACTAGCAACATAAAATCCTATAGCCTGCCTGGCAAGGTCTGAAAAATAGGTGGTGAGAAATCATTGCAGGCCTGTGTTAATGCTGAGTCTGCACGTGCTGCAGCAGCAGGAGCTGCCACCTTTTGTTGTCTGGTAGCAACTGTAAAACACTGATCAAAACCAAAGCTGCAGGTGGATAAAGGTCAGTGTGAGCAAAGGGGACAGGGGTGTATCAGGGCAGCTGAGGCTTCCTCAGTGTTTTTAACCAGTGGATTACCTCTGTAAAATGGGCAAGGTCAAATACTGGGGGAAAAAGAGGAAGGCATTGTCTCCTCAGTAAAGGATGACCTTGGTATCTAACCAGGAGAAGGTCTGAGGAGGTCACAGTAGATGAGCTGAGGCAGAAGGAGGAGCATTATTGCTGGAGTCAGTTCTGAAACACACCAAGAAACTGCCAGCAGGACCTTGTGGTGGGGAAGGGGATTCAGCACTGGAGACCAGTTACAGAACCAGTAACCTTGTGATGCTTTCAGAACCTGGGTAAGGTTGTGGAAGTTCCAGTACTGCTCAAGTTGCTGATGCAGAAGGTGGCTAGTTAAGATGCTTGCACCTCCAGCACACCTCGTGGTAGTCCCACTTAACTGGTGTGCCTAGCCTTAAAACCTGAAATGTGTGTGCAGTGCCCCAGTCTCTGTCTTTTCATAGTGTTTGCTTTTCCTCATAGCATTTGAAGCTTCCTTGTTCTTTTTACTGATTTTTTTGCCCCCATAATTTTCTTTATAACACCTCCTAGCTGATGTTTGAAGGTGTTGGAGGAAGGGCTGCAGACTGCTGTCACTGAGCAGTGCTGCTTCCTGCAGCTTTGTCATCCTCATGTTGTGCTTTTTCCTTCTTCTTCCCTGTCTGTCAGCTGCCCCTTACTGTGCACTGTCCTTCTGGGATCTTTCCTCCAGCATCTGCTGTCCCTTTTTTCTCAGAGCACTTCTCTCTGGCCGTGGAACATCATTGTCAAAGAGGATGTGACTTTGTAGTTGATGTGGGTTTCTTTTTCACTTTCTTTTTAATTCCTTTTTAAACTGAGTTCCTCTCCTTGTCCTTTCAGTGTGTCACTCACAGGGGCTTCCTCCCTTCTCATGGACCCACCTCAGCACTAGTCTCTAAAATGCTCAGGGTTGGACCAAGGCAGAGTCTTGGTGCCTGATGAGGAGACTTGTCCAGGAAAAGGGGATTTGGGCTACTTGGAATGGAGATTTTAGGAAATCTGTGCCAGAGGGAAAAGCTCTCTGGGAACCAGGGTAGGATTAGGCTGCTGGCTTTGCAGAGAAGGTGATAGGGAGGATTGCTGTGGGATGTGGGAGGAAATCAGGATAGCAGGTTCTGGTAAAGCTTCTGAGGGCAGAGAGAGAGCAAGTGGTCGTGGGGTTAGCAGAGTAAGCTGAGTATCCCCAGAACTGAAGAAAACAGCTGCCCTGGTAACTGCTGGTTACCTGTCTGTCTGAAAACTTCCTCATGGGCAAGGGCAGGAGAGGGGAGGAGCAAACACCCAGTGAAGTTTGGGAGGGCAGGGATGGGGACCTGCAGGCCTGGAGACTTGTCACAGGTTCTGGCCAAGCTGTGAGTAATAAAGGGTAGAAGTAGTTGACACAAGGATAAGTGAGATTTTATTGTTTGGGGAAACAGCCTTTGTGGAGGGATGCCTTAAAAAACCACAAGAGTTCATAAAAGGAGGCAAAAAGAAAAAGAACATATGTTCTGGCTTATACAGACTTCGTGGATTTCTGCAAGGAATCAAGAAGGTGCTTTATCAAATGCTTAAAGATATTTAAGGCTGATGAATGGTGAGGCCTTTGCAGGGGTAGGAGGTTGGCTAAAGGAACCAAAAAAGAGCAATAAAGATCCTTTTTGGACGTGGAGGTTGGTGGGTAGTGCTGAACTAAACTGTTTTTAACACTGTGGGAAATGATCTGGAAAAAGCAGTGAAAGGTGATGATTTGATGCAAAGGAAGTGGAGGTTGTGAACACTGAAGCAGACTGGGGAGTTGTTGGGTCCTCTGGGAATGCTGAGAAAGCCTGAAATAAAACGTGGGTGGAAGCCAGTGTGAATATCCCTAACCTGGCCCATGCTGGAGGATGAGTGTGAGCCTGGTGAGATGCACAGAAAGGGGAGAGCTCCTGGAGCTGTACTGCTGTGAGGATGTTGATGCTCTCTTTAGTGACAGCTAAAAACCACATGAAATGTTCCAGAAGGGAAGGACATGGAGAAGAAAGTGAAGAGGCAAAGGCACCATTAGATCCGTGGTGTCTGAGCTTTGAATGGACACTGCTCTGCTACCCCCACCCAGAACTCTGCCCTCCCCTCTTCTGAGGACACCAGAGGCCATCAAAGGTGGAGAAAGCTTTCTGCAGAGAGAACAAATAGAGCAGGATTCTGCAACTGGAAAGAAAAGTGATGGTGAAAGGAAACTTCACAAGAAGGGCTGTGCAGGGCTGTGCCAGGCTGCCCAGGGCAGTGGTGGAGTCCCCACCCCTGGAGGGGTTCCCAAGCCGTGGAGATGTGGGGTGAGGGACACGGGGCAGTGGGGACCTGGCAGGGCTGGGGGGGGTTGGACTGCAGGATCTGGAAGGTCTCTTCCAACCAGAAGGACTGTGTGGTTCTGTGACAGTGCTCTGTACAACCATGTGTTGGTGGGGAGCAGAAACCAGCTCTTCCCTTCCCCTTCCAGTACAAGAACTAGAGGGCAGTAACTGGAGCTGGCAGTGACAGATGGAAGCCCCAGACCCCAGGACTTCTTTAAACCTCACCAAAGGCTGGTGTCAGTGTCAGACACTCACACCACTCGGTTACTCCTTGAACCAGGTTCTCCAAAGGCAAATTCACCCAGGGTTGCTGAAGGCAAAGCTCCTCTCAGTGAGTGGAGGAATGTTCTGGGGAACGTGCTCGAGCCATCTGGTGTTGGATAAACAGACTTTTGATCTGATCTGCCTCAGCTGTTCTCAGATTCCTTATTTCTTCTGGTCCTTATGAATTTACTGCCATGGGTTTTTCCCTTTCCTGTCTTCCCCACCTGTCTCTCTGATTTCTGACCCATTTCATCACTCAGCTTCTTCTGTTTCCAGTTCACTTATTCCCCTGATACCCCCCAGCTCCTGAGCCACCTCTGCTCCCTTCCCTAAGCAGCTGCTCAGCTCCAGCCCAGCTGGAACATGAACCTTGCTGCAAATCCTGGAAGCTGTAAATCCGTTTTGTTCCCTCTTCTCATAATTTATATGAGTGATAGTGACTTGCTCTCTGTAGTTGCATCTGGACAGGGTTTTTTTTCCAGTTCTGAAGCTGTGAACAAATGGAGTGTGCTCCAGTCCACACACTGACAGCACAGACCAGGTGGAAGGTGCCCGTGGTACCTCTTGGCTGCCTCTGGAGAGGACTGTCCCCTGTGCCATGGTGCTCCTTGTGGAGAGCTTCACGTGGGGTGCAGGGTCAGGGCTGTGAATCCAGCCAGCTGCTGTGCCCTGGTTCTTGTCATCGCTTTTTAAGCCCCATAAATGCCATCTAAAATGTCCAATTTTGTGGATTCAGATGACTTCAGTTTGGCATTCCCTGTGAAGTAATTAGTGCTTCCTCCCCTGTCATCTCTGCGAGACAATTGCAAACAGAACTTCAGGCCAATCGAGGCTCCTTCCTGCTGCCTGTCAGGGCTGACTTCTCTGACAACCTGCTTGACCCATGTGCTGCTCCCTCCCCTCACTGGCTCCTTTTCCCTCTTGCCATCTGGCTCTGATAAGCCTTCAGTCCACCCTAAAAATTCATACAGTGGGGTAAGCTGACAAAAAAGTTAACCTGCTGTAGACCACAGAATCATGGAATGGGTTGGGCTGGAAGAGACCTTCAAGATCATCCAGTTTCCCCTCTTGCCATCTGGCTCTGATAAGCCTTCAGTCCACCCTAAAAATTCATACAGTGAGGTAAGCTGAAGAGCAGGTTTCACACAAAAAAGCTCCTTTTCCCCTCTTGCCATCTGGCTCTGATAAGCCTTCAGTCCACCCTAAAAATTCATACAGTGGGGTAAGCTGACAAAAAAGTTAACCTGCTGTAGACCACAGAATTATGGAATGGTTTGGGTTGGAAGGGACCTTCAGGATCATCCAGTCCCAACCCCTGCCATGGGCAGGGACACCTCCCACCAGAGCAGGTTGCTCCAAGCCCCATCCAGCCTGGGCTTGAACAGCTCCAGGGATGGAGCATCCACAGCTTCCCTGGGCAGCCTGGGCCAGTTCTCACCACCCTCACCTTCCTCCTTTCTCATCTATATCTCCTTCTTCCAGTTCGAAGCCATTCCCCCTCATCCTGTCACTACCAGCCCTTGTACAAAGTCCCTCCCCAGGTTTCTTGTAGGCCCCCTTCAGATACTGGGAGGCTGCAAGAAGTTCTCCCTGGAGGTGAATTAGCCTGATTGTGGGGTTTGATTGTGAGGAGAGGTTATTTAGGTGTTGGCAGGAGTGGGGGTAAAAGGGGAGTTATTTGGTTTGGGCCTAATCAGTGGCACAAAGTAGTAGTAGTAATAGTGATGTGTGGTTTGTGGTGGTATCACAACACGTGTACAATGTGGATCCCTCCAGTGACTGGCCTTAGTTGCTCATCTATCCAGTAAGAGGTTCTTGCAGCCTCTTAGATCCTCTGGTCTCTGCAGTATCTGTCCCAGACTTTCAAGCTCTCTGGTACCTAACTTTGAAACTCTAATGAGTGAATTTTCCTCTAAAGGATGCTGGTGGCCACCAGAGCACACTGCTGGCTCATGTTCAGCTTACCAGCTCAAAACCCACAAGGACCTTTCCAGCAGAGCTGCTCCCACCTTGGGTCACCATCAGAGTCTTTCCCTTCCCACAGGCAGGACTTTGGTCCTTCTGAACTTCCTACAGTTCCTGCCAGCCCATTCCTCCAGCCAGTCCAGGTCCTGCTGCATGGCTGCCCTGGCCCTCAGGGCCCTCAGCTGGCATCACCCTCCCAGCTTGGCATCACCTGCAGACTGGCACCTCTCCCAGGCCACTGATAGACCTGGTGAGCAGGATGCATCCCAGGACAGGTTCCAGCAATTGTCCACTTGTGACTGGGCCCTACACAGAACTTGACCCGTGATCCACTTTGTCTGAGACATCCCAGGCTGGGCCCTGGGGTGCTGTGGGGAAACACAGGGTGTATTCTTTCTGCTTTGCCCAGGTGGAGGGGAGCAGCACCTCCAAGCCCAGACATCTCCTCCCAGGAGGCAGTTGGGGTGGCCAGGTGGGGTTTAGCCTCGGGAGGTCCATGCTGATGGATCCCACTCTGTTTCTTCCCAGTCCACTTTCTTTCCTGTTTTCCAAATCCTGTTCTGGAATTGCTCCATGATTTGCTCCAAGATTTGCTCCATGGGTTTCCCAGGGACCAAAGTGGGGCCAGCTGGCCTGTGTGTCCCTGGGTGGCCCTTCTGGCCTTAATACCTTGGATTGATGCCCAAAAACCTGCACACACACACACACACACAAAGCACAGTCAAACCAATTCATCTGTTAAATTCATTCCCTTGGCTTTTACTGATATCAAACCTAGTACTTGACAAGTATTTTATGAGTGTATATGATAAAAATCAATGGCTTCAGAGGAGCTGTGGGACATGGGCTAGAGTCAGGGTGGGGACCCTGGAAAAGAAGGGTGCCAGGTTTTTGTTGCTTTGGCTTTAACTTCTTCAGAGTGATGGTAGAACCTCGAGCTGAAGCTGGGCAGAGCACTGGGAGGGTGCCTGTGCTGGGAAACTCAGTCTGGCTGGTTTGGGCAGCTGAAGAGAGGCTGGGGGGGACTGCTGGGCTGCTTCAACAAGTGATGCTCCAAGCTCTGTTCCTCCTGTAAAAGTTCCACTGCAACCTCTGGCAGAACAGAACCAGTGAGTTGCACAAGGACCACTTCATGTTGGTACTTTGGGGACTGAGGGGTGTTCTTTGTGCTTCTCCACTTTTTTATCCTCTCTGGTTTTAAAAAAAAAACTGTTTCTAGCACAGTAGCATAGAACCATAATGTTCTAAGAGAACTAAATTACAAACCTTGTCATCAGGAGACAATGAGCCTGTTGTAGCCCTGAGGAGAGCTCTTGAGAAATTACACTGACAGCCTCTGTTTGGCTGGAGGGTTTCTCTTGGAGGGTCATTTACTGCCCTTTTGTACTTAGATGCCCTACTAATCGTTATCTTTTCCAGTTTCTCTGGTAATTTCCCATGTGGAAGTTCCCCATAAGTAAATGAATTTAACTTGACTTTGACTACAAACTCACTTTTTTTAATGACTGCAAGATATAGGTTAGTGGAGTCTGGCTTTTTACTTTCCCCTTGATATAGCCTGTTCTCTTTTCTCATTTTCAATTTATCTCCACAGCTTTAATTACTGTCTCTTTAAAATCATTTAAATCTTGCCTGCTGCTCAGTTCAGGTTAATGGGCTGGGAATACCCAGATTATTTCTGGCCTTTTTTAAATACAGGTCCTGTCACGTTCCAGCCTGTTCTGCCAGTCCCACCCTGACAGGTTTATTTCTAGAGCTTCAGGGTTTTGTGGCACATGTGCCAGCCCTGGCGTGGTTCTGATCTGGAAGGGGTTAGGATTCTGGAAGTTTGCCTCTCTAATTAGTTTTAATTGTTCCATGCTTTTCATTTGTGTGCATTTTGATCCTGACTTCCCTTCCACGTACAATTTTCAGGTTAAATTTAATTTTTCTGCTTGGCTTCATTTTCTAAAATGCAGCATTCTCCTCAAGCCCCATTTCTATGATTTTTTCCCCCATTATTCCTGGGGTTTATAAGATTATTCCACAAGGGCTTCAGACCTTCACTTAAAGCTCCTCTGTTCAGGCAGTGATAGGAATCCCAGACAGCTCTATCAGCCTTAATTAACTCAGGTACTGTGGGCTGCTGCATTCAGGGGACAGGAACAATGCTCCAGTTTACCAGCAATGTGCCTGTCTGGAACAGGTTGGGGTTTTTAATGGACTGACTTTTGATCACTTAAGCTTATTTTCAGTCAGCATACCCCTGTTGGTGTTTAATTACTGGTGGTGCCTTAAATAACCTCATAGATGATTCATTGTCTGTCTCTGAAGAATTCTGGTATCTGTCACATCTTGGAAGATTTTAGGTCACACTAATATTAGTGCTCTTACTACAGAGATCTTTTTTGTGGGGTAATTTAACTCTGCAAGTATTTCTGAGACCAAATTTTGCTGTTTGAGAGATCTGCCTCTTCCAGAGAGATGTTTGATCCCAAGACAGTTCTGCTTCACCTGTAGGCAGCTGTCCTAATATTTTATATGACATCATTGTCTTATTGTGCTGTCTGCAAATCTTCTCCTGTATTTTTACCTTTCCTGAACCATGAGAGCTGGGAGCTGGGGGTTGGTGTATGTGGAACAGCTGGAGCTGAGCTTTGTGCACTGAGGGGATAGGGAGACTCCAGAGCAGGAGGCCAGGACACATCCTGCCACCCATGTGCCCACAGTCCCAGGATCCAGCGTGGTGGGGTCAGGAGGGACCTCTGGGGATCAGCTCATCCCACCCCTGCTCCAGCAGCTCACCCCCAGCAGGGTGCCCAGGGGCACAGCCAGGAGGGTTTGGGATCTCTCCAGAGCAGGAGCCTCCACAGCCTCTCTGGGCAGCCTGGGCCAGGCTCTGCCACCCTCCCAGCAGAGAAGTTTCTCCTCCTGCTCAGGTGGCACCTCCTGGGTTCCAGTTGGTGCCCGTTGCCCCTTGTCCTGTCCCTGGCACCACGGAGCAGAGTCTGGCCCCAGCCTCTTGCCCCCCGGGTCCGTTTAGCTCTTGCTCAGCACTGCTCAGATCGCCTCTGAGGCTTCTCTGCTCCCGCTCAGCAGCCCCAGGGCTCTCAGCCTGGCCTGGCACAGAGAGGCTCCAGCCCCTCAGCAGCTTCCCAGCCTCTGCTGGGCTCTCTTCAGCAGCCTCTGGGCTCTCTGGAACTGGGGAGCCCAGAGCTGGCCCCAGTACTCCAGAGGTGGCCTCACTAGCTAGGAGCATGGCATGGGAGCAGAAATACCCCCCAAACTGCCCTCCTCCCTTGTGTGACCAGCCTCCCTCCCTCCTTTCTCCATAGATACACAGGATTGCTGAACATCTTCCTCAATCCTCTTTTTGGTTTCAGAAATATTTCAGCCCCACAGCAGTAATTCAGAAGCATAACTTCTCTCATCACAGACGTTCCAAGGATAGAAGTTCCTGTTTTAGCTCTTCAGCTTGTGCATCATCTGTGGTACAACACGAGCTCAGATCTCCCCCATCCACTCAGCTGCAGGGCTCGGGGGGTTCAGCCTTGTTGGTGGAGCTCCTCACAGCCCCTCCTGACTTTCTTCTGATGCTCTCTTAATTAAATTCAACCCCCCTGCAGGGACAGGGACATCTGCAGCTAGAGCAGGGTGCTCAGAGCTCATCCAACCTCCCCTGGGATGGTGCCAGGGATGGGGCAGCGACCACCTCTCTGGGCAGCCTGGGCCAGGGGCTCAACACCCCCAGTGTCAACAGTTTCTTCCTTCCAGTTTTGCCTGTTTTGCCTTTGTGATTCTCACAATTTCTACATTCCAGGAGCCTTCACAGAGAGTGGAGGCTTGGTGTTGTTTTATTTTGAAGGTGCACCCATGAAGATGTGATGTTCTGTGACTCTTGGGACACCTCTTAGTCTCTCCCTTCTCCCTGTCACAGCTAAGGCACTGGCAGAATCTCTTCTCAAGACTGGGTGAGACAGGGTGGAGGAAAGGGAAGATTTCTATCACAGCATATTCAAATACATTCATGTACACATTTTATCTTGCTAGCAAGTGATAACAAATTAAGATTAAACCAAAACAGCTTCTTAGGCTTTGGATGGGTTGAAATACTCTTTTTATTTTGCTGTAGCAAGCACGTATTTACCGTGGGGTTTTATTATGTTTTCTTACAGATATTTTCTCTCAGATATCAGATTCCAACGGGCTAATGATCTTTACCAAGTTTGACCAGCTGCTGAGGGAGGTGCTGAAGCTCCCCACGGCCGTGTTTGAGGGACCTTCCTTCGGCTACACGGAGCACTCCCTCCGGACCTGTTTCCCCCAGCAGGTGAGAGCTTCCCAGGCTGGACCTGGCCTCCTCCTGGCCTCCTCCTGGAGAGGGCTTTCCTGGGGCTGGGGGGGTGTGCTGGGATCCCCTCTGGATAACCCCAGGGCTTTTAAACCACTCTGGATAATTCAGCTTGGTGCGTCGAGGTTGGCAGCAGGTGAAGGGCTTTGCAGGGCTGTGGTTTGTTCCCCCTCCCTGGGCACTTCTGCTCCCTGTCAGAACAGCAGCACGGGTCACCTGGTTCTTTTTTAAAACACAAAACACATGGGTTTTACTGTTTTCCCATGATTTTTTTATTTTTTAAGCCTTCTGAGTGTGTTAAGAGTATTCATTTCCACAAATCACTTGCAAGTTGCTTGGGTCTGTACAAAAGCAAAACATTCTGTGCACACAGTTTATTTTTAAATGTTTCACTCTTGTGCTGACTGTTTGGCTGGTTTTTTTCCCAAATATTTCCATTACATGTAAAATTTGGTGTAGATGTTGAAATAATGATGTCGAAAGAGCTTTTTCATTCCTTATACATTTTAGTTGTAACTTAATTCTTCCAAGGATTTGTTTCTAATTAGAGATAATGTAAATAGTGGAAATAATCCTTAAATCAACTATAAATATGAACCTACATCATCTCAGACCTAAAATGAAATGTTTCAGCTCTGGTCATGATTATGATATGAAGTGTTTCTGAAGTCTCTAGAATTTATAGTCACTTCTGCCCAGCTGAATTAGCAGTTGGTGCATTTGCAGCACAGGGCAGTGGGGAGCAGCCCCTGGTGCAGGACCAACGAGGGCTCCAGCTCGTCTGGGAGCTGCTGAGGATGGAGTTTTGTGTCACCAACAGTGAGATGAATGTCTGACAATTTCTGTCTCACTGCTGGCTGAGGTGTCCCCAGCTGTGCCACCCCTCCTGTGAAGGCACTGCCAGCCCTGGCTGCATGGAACCTCAGTGAGGGGACTGGGGGGTCACCCCCTAAGCTCCACGTGCTCTCTCCACTCTCTGCAGAGGGAGTAGGGGGGATCTTTGGGGTTTCAGAAGCCTGTGCTGTGGAAGTGCCCCTTTCCCTCTTGCCCATGAGGAGAGGCTGCAGTAGCCAGCTGGGCTTGCACTGGCCCAAGCTTCCAAAGGTGTTTGGTGCAAATCTCACCATGGTAACCAAGGGAGGGATAACAGCTGCCCATGAATATGAGCCAGTGTGTGCCAAGGAGGCCACCAGCATCCTGGCTTGGGTCAGCACTGGTGTGGCCAGCAGGAGCAGGGCAGGAATTGTCCCCCTGGACCGGGCACTGGGGAGGCTGCACCTCGAATCCTGGGGTCAGTTTTGGGCCCCTCCTTCCCAGAAGGACCTGGAGGGGCTGGAGCGTGGCCAGAGAAGGGCAACGGAGCTGCGGGGGAAGGGTCTAGAGCCCAAGTGTGGGGAGGAGCAGCTGAGGGAGCTGGGGGTGCTGAGCCTGGAGCCTCAAGGTTCCCCAGGGGAGGTTTCAGTTGTCCCTGAGGAACAATTTCTTGCCCTGGAGGGTTGCCCAGGGCTGGGCCAGGCTGCCCAGGGCAGTGGCGGAGTCCCCACCCCTGGAGGGGGTTCCAAGCTGTGGAGAGGTGGTGCTGAGTGACCTGTTTTAGCAGTGGGCTGGGTAGAGTGAGGTTGATGGTTGGACTTGATGATCTTAAGAGTCTTTTCCAACTAAACCAATTCTGTATTTGCATGATTTGCATGTGCCTTGACTACAGCTTGGCTTAGCACTCTTTGACTTTGGCTCCCATGACCAGTAAAGAGAATTCTTCATATTGATTCACTTTTAGAAATTCTTTTGCTCTCTCTTTATTCAGCAAACCAAAACCCCTCATGTGAGGCCAAGTTTGTGGAGAGTGGTTGATGTTTTTTTAATTAATCCAGATCCACACTGTACCCTGAGACAGTTCTTTCATTTATTTGAAAACATTGAAACCAAGAGGTCCTGGAAAGTAGGTGGATAATCTATCTTAGATTTAATTCCATTTTCTGATGGCTCCCTGATCTGAAAATGAGCTTCCCAGCAGTATTTCTGTGCTGTTCTCCTTTTACAGCCTATTATTTTGCTGAAATCCTCCCCAGATGGTGTGGGGAGAGCTGTGAGGTTTCACACTTTGGCATTTCCCTGTGGCACAGCAGCTTCACCTGGAGGAGTCAGGCAGAGTGCTGGGACCTGCCCTGTGCTCTGAGGCCAGCTGGAATGGGCTAACCACACCCATGCTGCCAGACTCCCTCAGGCAGGGGGCTTACATGGGAGGTGTTTATGAAGGATCTCTCCTGGCTGATATTAACACCCAGCCTGGAGGCTGGAGTGGGGAGGGAGAGCGAGTGGTCAGGGCAGCTCAGGCTGAGTGCCATGGGAGCACCTCCAGGGGTGGGTTCCAGCACCAGGAACGTCACTGGCTGTCACTGGAGCTGCCAGGAGACAAATCCTTCCTGGCCAGCTGTGGGTCCTGGCTCCCCTTGGGGTCCTGCTCCTGGGAGCTGCTATTTTGGGTGCCAGAGGCCAGTCGTGTGCTGCTGCCCAGGGGGAGGGCAGATGGGCAGAGGAGAGTCAGGGGCTGTGATCTCCACAGCTGGCTTCCATTGCTTGGGTCACAGATGGAACAGTTCAGACTCGTTGCCCACGCAAAGTGGAGTTTATTGGCCAGAGCCACGTTCTCTGTGATGGCTTCCAGGTGTCCAGAGAGCTTCCAGCAAGGGTCCACTGTTCCAGCTCAAGTGGAGGCTCCCACAGATGTAAGATACCTTGTCAGGCTTGGCTCAAGGCTTCTGTTTACTGGCTACAGTGCATCTGTTTGTCACAGATGTGGTATCACCATGATGTCCTCTGACAGCTCAGGACCTTCTCACTGCTCAAAGGGAGCCTTTCTTCTTGGCCTTTGAGGAACACCCTTGTCTGTAGGAGCAGGCAGCTCTTTGCCAAGTTCTAGGAGCCTCTGAAGATCTAGTCCAGGCCCCTTGCCATGGGCAAGGACATCTTCAGCTACATCAGGCTGCTTAGAGCCCCATCCAACCTGCCCTTGAGTGCTTCCAGTGATGGAACATCCACGGCTTCTCTGGGCAACCTGGGCCACCCCATCATAAAAAATAAAATTCTTCCTCATGTCCAATCTCAATCTCCCCTCTCCCACTTTAACAACCTGGCCTCTTGTCCTGTCCCAACAGCCCCTGCTCCAAAGTCCCCCCCAGGTTTCTGGCAGGCCCCTGGCAGTCCTGGCAGCCCCCAGCAGGTCTCCCCAGCTGGAGCCTTCTCCTCTGGGGCTGCCCCAGCCCAACTCTCTCCTGCTGGGCTCCCAGCAGAGGGGTTCCCCCCTCGGGGCATTGCTGGGGCTCCTCTGGCCCCGCTCCAGCAGCTCCCTGGCTCTGCTGTGCTGAGGACTCCAGAGCTGCCCCAGCACTGCAGGGGGGTCTCCCAGAGCTGGCAGAGGGGCAGGATCCCCTCCCTGCCCTGTGCCCACGCTGCTGGGGGGCAGCCCAGGCTGGGGGGGCTCCTGCCCAGCTCCTCCCCCCCAGCACCCCCAGGACCTTCTCCCCAGGGCTGCTCTCCAGCCTGGGTTGACACCAGAGCTTGTCCTGGCCCATATGCAGGACCTTGATCTCTCTGAAGTTCACCTGGACCCACCTCTCCAGCCTGCCCAGGTCCCTCTGGATGGATCCCACCCCTCAGCTGTGTCAGCTGCAGCACTCAGCTTGGTGTCATGTGCCAGCCTGCTGGTGGTGCCCTGTCCCCCTGTCCATGCCACTTGGGCATTGGGCCAGTGACTCTGGATGTGCCCATCCAGCCAGTTCTTTACCTGTCCAACATCAAACTCATATCTGCCCAATTTAGTGGCCAGAATGTTGTGGTGGACTGGGTGAAAGACCTTGGAGGAGTCCATGGACCCCAAGAGAGAGGAGAGCAGGTTAAATGTGTGTTGTTACTGGTAGCCCAGAGGCTGGCTTGGCTTTGGGGAGCAGGGCTGGGCTGCCAGGTGAGGTCACTGCTCCTTCCTGCCCAGGCTGTGTGTCTGGTGGCCTGTCTGGCAAAGAGGTTCTTGGACTCTCTCACAGGAGCAGTGAAGGGTTCAGGAAAAGCTTTTCATTTACTGAGCAGGGAGACTGGAACCAGGACCCCTTGGAGAAGCTGGGAAGAGTAAGATGGAATGTGTCCCAGAATTTTCATCAGTGGGGGCTGGGATGGGTAATTGGAGTTCCCTGTGACCCCCAGGGCAGTTACCTGCACAGGTACTGGGCAGGTACATTTACCTCTTGCCCTGGGCTGTCCTGAGCTGGTTTCCTCCCCCTTGGCCCACCTGTTTCTCTTTGCAGGAGACATTTTCTCCCACTCACTCCAATTTGAAACCTTAGCAAATACAACTCCTAATGTGCCTGACTTCCTTCTGAGGATTCCATTTCAATTTGGGGTTTATTGAGGGCTCTTTAAAACCTCCCCCAAGTTCTCCCCTGGCCTTTTTCTTTTCTTATTTTACCTTTAATAAAACCCACTGACTGGGTGAGGATTGGCTGTAGTTACTCTTTTGTGTGTCTGCTTTTTTCACTATGTTTGAAATATTGTTTTCTCCCCTGTTAATTGTGTTAATAACCTCCACTCACATTTGTTGGGATTCCTCTTCAAAATAAGAATCTTTAACTGCACCTCAGGACCCCATCCTGACTGGCCACAGGACCCCATCCTGACCGGCCAGTCATCCATTTCTTGGAGCTTTCTGTTTATCATTTATCTTTGTCTGATTGCCCTGTCTATGCCAACACCTTGTTCACAGTGTTCCTGTTTGCACAGTACAGATTGAAACTCCCTGAGCAAAGGTTTTTATCTCTTTACAGCCTATGAAACATTTCTGGTAGACAGAAATTGAGTCAGAGAGATTTTAAGGCTGAAGTAGGTTTTGGCCTATATAAATTTGGATTTTTTCTTCTAATTCAATTGTATTTCTCCTTCCTTTGCAGAAAAAGATCACTCTAAACATGTTTTTGGACACGTTGATGGCTGACCCACCTCCTCAGTGCCTTGTGTGGCTGCCTCTCATGCACAGACTTGCCCACGTTGAAAATGGTGAGTGGGATGTTTGCTCGTGTGGGACATCTGGGCAGGGCAGGAGTTCTGCTCAGCACCCACAGGCACGCTGTCCTTCCTCCCACCACAGAGCTCTCCAGGCCTTCAGCCCCACCACTGGAGCCCTCTCAGTCCCAGAGCATCAAGCCCAGGCTTTTGCTGGAGCAGAAAGTGTTCCAGGCTTCTGGGGTGAAGCCTGATTCTGTGGGAGATGAGCAGCAGCAACACAAAGCTAGATCAGTTTTGGAGTTCTAACACTGCCAGCAGCAGAAGAGGAAAAAAAAAGCAGCAGAAAAATGATATTCTCTAAATGTTGATGATTGTTCTGAAAGTTAAAAAGCTCCACTTGCACTGGGCTGTAACAGATGCTTTCAAGTGCTGACTCTCAAAGATCTTGGTACCTGTTCAAGTGTCTGCCTTGAGCAGCATTTGAGCAGAGCCACTTCAGGGCTCACTCTGGGAGGGGAGTGCTGAGCTCCTCTCACTGCCAGGCCTCTTCTCAGCTAAAATTTCCTGGTTTACTGTCTGTGGAAAGTATTTAAGGAGCACTAAGGGATGGAAAAGTCAAGGTTAATGGTGAAGGAGTCATCTGGCCAAGAGGGCTTTGTGGAGTTCAGGGGATTTCCTGCAGAAGATTGTGCAAGTGTAGGAAAACTATTTGTTTGGTTCAGTGGCCAAAAAGGTGCTGTGGTTTTAGCTTCCTCTGCAGTTCCACACACTGTAAGTGTCTGAAGTTTGGTATGTGAACCTGAAGGGGAAAAACCCAACCTTTGAATTCCTCACCCAGAGAGTAAACTTCATCTTTCATTTCCTTCTCCTCAGAACAGCATCATGTCATCATCCTTCAGCAGCCCTGCCCTGGTGGCTGCTGCCCCCTCTGCTCCATGCCCCCGGGGTCATCCAGGGTGTCCTGGCTTCCTCCTCCTGGGACACAGGTGGCTCAGCTCCAGACTCTCCCAGCTCTCCACAGCCCCAGCCTGGCCCCAGCAGTGTCCCTGGCTCCTGTTCCCCTCCCTGCCCCGTGGTGTTTGCACCCCAGAGGTGCTGAGTGGTGCTGTGGGTTTGATACTCTGCTTTTGCCCCAGGTTCCACTCTCTGCCCTTGGTGCTCTTGCAGAGCACATCTGCATGTTGGGAGGGGAATCTGCAGCTGTGCAGCAGGGACCAGGGTTGGAGCTGTGATGCCCAATGGGCCTTTTCTTCTTTATTGCAGCAGAGGAGAAGGTGAATTGCCCAATTGCTCCGTGTGTTTCCAGACACTTCCTGATAACTGTGGGTCTCATTGAAGTGGTTGAAAAGAATTTTGAGGGGAGCCATGTCATAGAGACTGTGGAGACACTGCTCCTGAGGAGGGGATCAAGGGCACCCTCAGCAAACTTGCAGACCAGTTTAGGCAGGGGTGTTGGTCTGCTTGAAGGTCAGGAGGCTCTACAGAGGCTGGAGTGATGAGCCAAAGCCAGTGAGGTGAGGTTCAACCAGGCCTGGGGCTGGGTCCTGACAACCCCCTGCAGCTCCAGGCTGGGGCAGAGGGGCTGGAAAGTGCCCCAGGGAAAGGCCCTGGGGGGTTGGTGGACAGGGGCTGGAGAGGAGGCAGCGTGTGCCTGGGTGGGGTAGAGACCTTCAAGAAGGCAACTTCAAGATGATATAGTTATAACCCTCCTGCCATGGGCAGGGACACCTCCCACCAGAGCAGGTTGCTCCAGGCCCCATCCAGCCTGGGCTTGAACACCTCCAGGGATGGAGCATCCACAGCTTCCCTGGGCAGCCTGGGCCAGGGGCTCAGCACCCTCACAGGGAAGAATTTCTTCCTCATTTCTAATCTAAATCTCCCCTCTTCCAGTTTGAACCATTCCCACTCGTCCTATTGCTACAAATTCTTGCACAAAGTCCCCCCCAGGTTTCTGGCAGGCCCCTGGCAGTCCTGGCAGCCCCCAGCAGGTCTCCCCAGCTGGAGCCTTCTCCTCTCAGCTGCCCCAGCCCAACTCTCTCCTGCTGGGCTCCCAGCAGAGGGGTTCCCCCCTCGGGGCATTGCTGGGGCTCCTCTGGCCCTGCTCCTTCTGGACCCATGTCCTTCTTGTGCTAACAACAGCAGAAACCACGTTTCAGAAAGAAGCTTCTGCAAAGACCTTTCAGTCCTGCTGCCCTGGCAGGTCCCTTCCTGCCTGTGGGGACGTGGGCAGCCTAAAGTCAGAATTTCTGTGTGACCTTTTCACAGAGCACAGGAAGATGTTGAGCTGCCACTCAGCTGAGGCTTTGCACAGCTCAGGCTGGCTCTTGGGAAACACTTGTGGTTTTTCATGCCCTGGTTAGAGCCCTCATCTGACTTGGCCCCATGGAGCTTGTCCCACGGGGGGGATCCTTTGAGCTTTTAAGCCCAGCACTCCTTCCCTGGTTAGAGCCCTCATCTGACTTGTCCCACGGGTGGTATCCTTTGAGCTTTTAAGCCCATCACTTCTCTGGATCCATGTTCTGTGGTGTGCTCCACCCTTGCTCTGTTTTGCAGGTCTCTAAGCTTCCCAGGGGTGTGCAGATTGTTTCACAGGGTTCTTTTCCATAGGCTGCTGTACAGCACCTGCCAGGTTGCTCCTCTTCACCACAGCCTGCTGCTGGCATGGCAGCTGCCCAGCAGATCCACGTGCTCCCTAGATCTCAGGCTGCAAAGCACCATTCCATCCACTGCACCCACCAGCCCCAAGCAGAACCTTGTGGCAGGGTGTCTTGTCTGCAGGGGTGCTCTGAGAACCACGTGGAAGAGAACAGCAGAGGGAAAGTTTGTCTGCAGAGTCATGGCAAGTTCCTCAACACGTTTCTCCTCCAACATTCATCTGTCTCAGGCAGGGTTTGAACAGTGGGGGTTTTTCCAGGTGCCCCCTGGAACATTTTCCTGTGGAAATACATAAACTGTTCACTTTCAGAAAAAGGAAAACAAAGAAGAAAAAGAAATAATAAAAAACAATCACAGGCACCCTCCCCAGACAAACCATCCAGCAGTGCAGCCCTGGCTGTGCTGGTGGGAGGTAATCTCCAGTGCTGATTGTCCCACTTTGGTCCTTACTGGTCATTCTGGGCACTTCTTTTCTGCAGTCCATGGAGTGCTCTCACCACTCTGCTCTGGAGAGATCCCAAACCCTCCTGGCTGTGCCCCTGGGCACCCTGCTGGGGGTGAGCTGCTGGAGCAGGGGTGGGATGGGATGATCCCCAGAGGTCCCTCCCAGCCCCACCACGCTGGGATTCTGTTCAGTGTGTTTACAAAAAATATGCATGACCTGGAATAAGGCCCTTTGCCCATTAGATCTTTCCATTTGGGCAGTTAACAGCTCTCTGGGCTCTTGCCAACGAGACCACATCCAAGTTACAGTCCTTTCATCTGCTCTGTATCTCCCACTGTCATGGGAGCAGCACAGGAGCCCAGGTTCCCAAGAGTTACTGAGGCCCCATGAAAAACTGATGGCATTTGATGCCTGTTTCCTGTTTTCAAGGTCAATTATTCTGTCAGGGAGAAACATGAGGTGGATTTGGTAAATGCTGGCCATGGCTTTTTGCTCTGTTGTTTTTCAGGTGCTATAGTGCTTTGCTCTATTGCCTGTTGTGGGACATCTTCTACCCCTTAAAATGACATGAGGAGCCAGTGGTTCCACGTGGGTGATCTCACACCCTTGTAAGGACCATAGTTACACTTCTGCTAATGACTCTTTTGAGTCCCCTGCCAGTTTTCTCACATTCTGTTTTCCTTTGTTCCTGAATATTTTAACCCTCGTGAATAACTTGTCCCTCTTTTCACTTCTGTAGACTTCCTTTTGGATTTTAGGTTATTAAGGAACTCTTGAGTCTTGCCCACGTTGGTCTTTTACTACTGTCAGCTCTTTCCTCTGCACTAAGGGAGTTTGTGCTTCATTCTTGAGCAGAACTTTAAGGAACTGACAATTCTCTTAACTCATTTTTCCTCTTGAATTGTCTCTTCTTGTAGCTTACCTACTAATTCTCATGAGTTTACTGAAATCTGCTGCACTGAAGTGTTGTCTCTCTTCCATTTCTTAAAATTCACAAAATTACTCTGTTGACATGTTAACTTGAGATCATTTGTCACCTTTTCCAGCCAGTTTTTCTCTGCTGTTTGATACAAATCTAGAAATCTCCTTTTTCATTGCTTCCTCTACCTGTTCTGTTAAAAAGGTCCCAGAGAAGCAGCATCTCTCTGGTTACTTTATTGCCTAAGTGAGAGTTGTGCCAACTCTCACTTAGAACAGCTAAGTCATAATTCTTATCACAGGTCAGAACTTCAGACTCTAATTATTTCTCTCCCCTCTTTCAGTAGTTTAGAACAGGCAGATTTCTCTCCTCTCTCCTCCTCTCTTCTCTTCTCCTCTCTTCTCCTCTCTTCTCCTCTCTTCTCCTCTCTTCTCCTCTCTTCTCCTCTCTTCTCCTCTCTTCTCCTCTCTTCTCCTCTCTTCTCCTCTTTTCTGGTTCTTGAGATGCAAGACTAGATTGGATGAGGCTCTGAGCAACCTGGCCTGCTGAGAGACGTCCCTGCCCATGGCAGGGGGGTTGGAACTCGATGATCTTGCAGGTCCCTTCCACCCCAAACCATTCCATGATTCTGTTCAGGTACAGATACACTGGGGGTCCCTTCAGTTTAAGGTAGAGAGGTGCCAGAGGGGCAGCTCCTGGTCGAGGAGGAGCAGGGGAGGTCCCTCACTGAGAGGTGGTTCTGAGCAGAAGGCCATGGTGGAGCTGTGGACTGCCCTGCTCTGGGAGGAGCTCTCTGGTGGCTCTGGGGCAAAGCCCCCTCCTCGGGCAGGACGGAGCCCGTGTGGCTGGGGGCACCCTGCCCTCCCTGCTGCTGCCTGGGGCCCAGTGCTGCTGGGCTGCCACGGGGACCTGTGGCTGTGGGCAGATCCGAGGTGGGTGTCCTGAGGAAGGGATGTTGGACTTGCCAGGAGCAGCTGCTGTGCTGCCATCAGCTCCAGTGCAGGGTCCCTCCCCCTGAGGCTGCCCTCTCTGCACCCCATCCGTGGCTGCCAGAGAACCCAGCTGCTTTGGTGGCTAAGGGCCTGGGTGGGGGGGTTGGAAACTCTACTGACGTTTGCTGCCGGAGGTTTCCCTGATGGGTGTTTTCTTTCTCTGCCCCCTCTCCCCAGTCTTCCACCCCGTGGAGTGCTCGTACTGCCGCAGCGAGAGCATGATGGGCTTCCGGTACCGCTGCCAGCAGTGCCACGGGTACCAGCTCTGCCAGAGCTGCTTCTGGCGCGGGCACGCCAGCGGCCCCC
>NW_008614178.1:20009-38724 GCF_000691845.1 Merops nubicus | reverse complement strand
CTCCCATTCTGCTCTGTCATTTGATGGTATTCCAGATCCCCTCTGCTGCTGCTGAGCTTCTCCTTAGGATCTGCTGTGAGTGTGGTTGATTCTTCACCCTAGTACATCTCCACTTCAAGAGGACATGCAGGTGTCTAGGGTTGAACTGCTGTTTGATCCTCCTGATTGACTCACCAGTCTCTGCTGAATTCCAAGATGCTTTTACAGGTGATTAATTGGAAGGTGTCTCATTTCCTGCATCTGTCGACCTCCTCTTCCTGCAGGCAGTGTTGCCCAGATACAGTGCTTGAGATGTTGCTTGGTGTAGCTCTGCCTTCTGTACTGTAATGTTTCCTGGTCAGAGGCTTTCTTTGATATTCCTTCATGGTTCATACCTTGAGCCTCTGAGCTGAGCCATCACTTGCCATCTCTGCCTTCTGACATAGTGGTATTGGTTGGCAACTGAAATTCAAGGATGACCTGCTTGTTCTCCCTGTTTGTAAGAAGTCCTGTTGGAAATGTCACACAGGAGCACAATATAGTAAGTAATAAATGTTTAGGCCTCTTAGAAATTTTCTACATTATACTAGAGTGTATCTTGCCTGCAGGGTTTTTGGTATTACTCTCTGGTTCCACACTGATAGGTAGGTGTAGAGAAGGTAGCAATTCTTCACATCAGATTCCATACTTCCATAACTCCACTATCCAGTTATGCCTCTTTGTAAGGCTGTCTCAGAGTTCCCAGAGGTTTGGGCCCTTGGCAGTTTTGGTTAGAGTTCTGTAGAATTAAAAAAGATTCTACAAGTTATGCTTGTATATACTCATGTTTAGGCCTCTTAGAAATTTTCTACATTATACTAGAGTGTATCTTGCCTGCAGGGTTTTTGGTATTACTCTCTGGTTCCACACTGATAGGTAGGTGTAGAGAAGGTAGCAATTCTTCACATCAGATTCCATACTTCCATAACTCCACTATCCAGTTATGCCTCTTTGTAAGGCTGTATCAGAGTTCCCAGAGGTTTGGGCCCTTGGCAGTTTCATTCAAGTTCTGTAAAAAAGATTCTACAAGTTATGCTTATATATACTCTCAAATTCTTTTGAAATAAGTGAAAACGTATTCTCATATGGCTGTTCTTGTAAATAGTTGGTGTAGGCAGAATTCATTCAGCTTGCTTTGTTCTCCCTAAGGTTTGCAACCTCTACTTTTTTTCTTATCCTTCATGGTATCACTCTGAGTGTGGCTTTTTCTTGTCATGGACAGGAGTTGTTGCTGCCACGGTCTTGAGCAAAGCATGCCAATACATGGTGGGCAAAGGGCAGTAACACTTGGCTGAAATCTTGCTTTTCTTTAGGTCTTTGATTGCTAATCATACTTCTGGTGTCTGATCAATGTTAATATTCAGGAACCTACATTTGTATTTTGCTAGTGCTGAGGTAGGCCTAGGTTCTGGAGGTCTTCTTAAAAATCTTTCCAGTTGATTTCAGAAGAAAGCCTGTAAGTATTTTCTAGGCCTGATTTCTGATTGTTCTGTTTTTTTCCTGAAGCTTCCAGATAGGTGTGTATTGATTTCTACTACAGCAAGAATCTTTAATTTCAGGTATTAAGTTTTTAATGTGTTTTGGGCTCTTCCCTCAGAGTTCTCTTGAGCTTCCCCACTGTGTTTTCCAGTATTTTATTAGCCAAAGTTCTTGGGATTTTCTGTTCAGCATTATTCCTTTCCCTGGTGAAGTGCCTTCTCTGATATTGAAATCTGAGTTTTTATGGAATTTATCTGCAGGTATTCAGTCAGAACAGTTAGAATTTGAACAGTTTTTTTCTGAAACTATAGCTTCTTTTCAGATTTAACTTCTGTTTGTGCTGTGCTTCACAGCTGTTCCTAAGTTCAACATGAATTTACTGTGTACACTTCAGTTCTTGATTTGTACCATTGATTTTTCTTGGCTATAGATTCAGTTTACAATTGCTTTTCTTAATTGAGTGGTGGTGGATGTTGAGATTTTTAGTTTGGATGGATTTTTCTCAGTTCCTCATGCTTGCTTGATTTGTTCTTCAGTCAGCTTATGTGAATCTTAGTTGATGCAGACATAGTTGATTTAAATTTTGCTCATGTGTGAAATCTGTTTAATTTGCTTGTTACTCTGAGAAAATGGGATACTTGAATAAGTTTTGAGTTGAATTCAGTGATTTCTGTGCTGTTTGGGTCAATAGTATTTGATCATGCTTTTCCCAAGTGTGTGTGTTTTGTTTTTTTTTTCTCTACAGACTTCTGAGTAAGTGTTTAATATCCTACCTTGAAGGCATTTGTTAACTCCATGTGTACTCCTGTCCCTGTTTCTCCATCATTTCATATAGTCTGGCATGATTGACACATAGTGCAAAATCCATTTTCTTCAGGCATATGAGATTTTGGGGGCAGGGGCGTTTGTTCAAATATCCATTTCCTCTGTGTTGTAAGACCTCACATGCCTGTGGCTGTCTGCCATGGCCTGCCAGGGCTCATCTCATACTTCTGCTAGCTTTTTGTTTCAGATCAGGTCTAGACCTGACCTGAAACTAGTGGGTTTTTTTCTGGGAATTTGTTTGAGTGTTTTATTGTATGATTTTCAGTGCCTGGACATTTTATCATCTGCAAACTAGGCCTCAGTGGATGTCAAGCAATTCTGCTCTGTGTGTGTGTATCTAGTGAGAGACATTGGTTGTAACACACATTCTGGCTTCCTCTGAGGAAGAGAAAACCTGCAAAGTTTTACAACCCTAAAATGTGTTAAATGTTGCTTAGTAGATAACACTGACAATGGTAGTTATATCTTAAAATGATTAGGGCCTTTCAGTTTTGCTGATGAAGCTACAGAGAAGTTCTAAAAGCTGAAAATCAAAACCCAGCCAGATTAAACTGCAAGTTAAGATGTGAATTTCTACAGGGGTGGTCATGAGTTGTTCAGACACCTTGACAAGTACTGTGGTAGGTGTTGAATTGCTGATCACGTTTAAATTAAGATATTCAAAAGATAATGTGATTAAATCACAACTGTTAAACTTGAAGGACAGAAAAACCAAGGGCTGTTTTTGCTGGTTGTCTTGCTGAAAGTCTTTCAACATGTTTGAAAACTCTACAAAGGAACTGGTGGCTGGGCAGATCAGGCCTCTATAAAACTGCACAGTTTAACATGGTAATTATTTTTGAGTGGTGCATAATACTTACTATTAATTTAGACTGCCATGAAATGCAATTGAATAGAATTGACCCTCCCTTTTAAAAGCATTTGGCCACAGTATTACCCATGAAATTCAGAGTGTTGCTCTAGGTTGGATTTTGACAGACAAGTAATTGGATGACCTCATCCTGTAACAACAAATGAGAGAGCTAATTGCAGGGTGCTTTGTCAGAAATCATCTGATGTCTACAATCCAGATAGGTCCCTTGGGTGTTTTAGGTTTATGACCAGTGCTGCTGACGTGTCCATCTTACCTGAGTGGAAGGAGAAGGGGTCACCAGCACCCTTGAAATATTGGGAACCATTTAAGCAGCCTGTGTTTGATTCAGTGTTGGAATGTCACAACCTCTGTTCTGGAGAAGCCTGACTGATGACACACGTGACACTGCAGGTTTTCCTAGTCCTGGTGTCCAGCTCATACCCAGCTAGGCTGCTGACATCCATGGGGCTATTTGAGTGACAGCTCATGAGCATGACTCCAAGAGGCACAGTCTGACCTGTACTAAACCTTAGCTGTCTTGGAGTATGTTCTGTATTTGCTCTACATGCTAATAAGATGTATGCTGTTTAGATATTTTTACAGTAAAAATCTCTTCAACAGAAGGTGGCTTGAGAAGCTGTCTGGTTATAGATGATACTAGTGTAGATCTGGGAGAAGGATGGGGCAGGGCAGGGCTCACCTCTCAGGAGCCAGGTGAATAACACATGCTAGTCATCTGCCAGACTGGGGAGGGCAGGGCAGGGTGTCCCTGGGTGGCAGGATCAGGCACAATGGTGGCACCAGCTGGGGAGTGACCTCCTTCCAGCTCTAGGCAAGGTCAGATGCAGGTTGCCTGTGACACTGAAAAATGAATGTCACAGGTCACTGGTGTGTGCTGAAAGCAGCTCGAGTCTGAGCCCTGTGTGGTTAAAGCTGAGTGAGAAGTGTCACTGATAAGTGTCCCAAGGTTTCTGATATTTGCTGTGCAAAAAAAGCCTTGGCTGCTGGTCATTTTTAAGGTCTGAAGAATCTTTTTTTTTTTCATAAACAGTAAATAAGCTGGCTTCAATGTTTTAGTAAGGTGTGCTGGAGGTAATATATAATCCAGGATTTCAATTTTGAGTGTGTAATAGGATTTAGTTTGAGTTAGCAGGTAAAACACCACAGGCTCACAAACACCATCAAAGGATTGATGTCAGGGGGACTGCAGAGAAGTGATAAAGACTGCTTGATCTTTGTGTGTGTTTTATTTAAATCAAAGCATGAGTTTTGTGAAAGAGGGTTACTGTTTGTCAGTAAAAAAATCCTGTTGTAATAAAAGAAATGGTTCATGTGTAAGATGTGTAAACTTGCTTTTCTTGTAGAAATGCCAGTAATTGGTGTTTGGCAAATAAACTTGCAAGTTCTTATAAAAGATTAAAAAAAATAAATCACTAATTAAATTTTAAAAGAAAGAAAAGAAAAAAAAAGATGGAGAAACATTCTGGCAGCAAATATCTGTGCCACAGATATCCAGACAGCTAAAAACATTGTGACTTATTACAGGTATTTGAGTCCATATATTCTAAAGTGTGTGGTTTTGGTGCTATTAATTTAAAACATACCAAGTTGATTCTACTGTAGGTCATCCCTTGATTTTTATTGCCATTTGTAGGCTGGAAGTAGATGATCTTTAAGGTAGAATCATAGAATCCTTTAGGTTGGAAGGGACCTCCAAGATCATCAAGTCCAACCACTGAGCCACCAGGGCTCCAAAGTCTTCTGCCAAAACAGATCAGAATCTGTCAGGGTTGGAGGGGACTACAAGGATCCCCCAGTTCCAACCCCTCTGCCATGAGCAGGGACACCTCCCACTAGATCAGGCTGCCCAGAGCCTCATCCAGCCTGGCCTTAAAGACCCCCAGGGATGGGGCCTCAACCACCACCCTGGGCAACCCATTCCAGGGTCTCACCACTCTCATGGTGAAGAACTTCTTCCTCACATTCAGCCAACCCAAACTATTCAATGGTTCTGTGACAAGCCATCTGGAATGCTGGTCTCCAAAGAGTGCAGTGGTGCTTGGAAGAGTCTTAACTGACTCAGTTGGCTTAGGTTTCAAATCAAGATGACCTGCCTTTCTAGAAAATATCCTTTGGTAAGATAGAAATCATTTGGCTTAAAGAGGGTGTGTGTTATCCAGGAGGTCAGGCTTCATGTGCTCATGATTCCTTCTAGCAAAAACCACCCTGAAAACTGGTTGCTGGTGTAAGGATACAAGTACAGCACGTCATAACTTAATGCATGAATCCAGACTGCTAATCTGTATACCTGGTGCAGTGGTTATAGGCTCTCCCTCCAGTTTACAACTAAATGTGAGGCACAGGGGTCAGATAAATAAAATGTGTCATTTCTTCCTTCAGCATAAATTGCATCAGGTAAGTTGAACCCCATTCAGCAATGTCCTCTAGTGCCTTATAACCAGGAGCACGATGCAAGAGCAGTTGCCCAAGCCCCTTAATCTGGGGCTTTGTATTCCCTGGTTTCAGATATTTCATTTAATTTCACTTCTTTTCCTCTGCTAGTACCTGTATTTTACAGAAAAGAAAGAAAATATTGAACGATTTTCTGGACCTTTGCTTCAGATTTCAATTTCTCTAAAGAGGAAGCTGACTTGATTGAAAAAGTTGTGTCAAACAAAATGAAGGTGTTATCCCTCCCTTCTCCCCTCCTGCCCCCATATGTAGTTGTGGTTGCTGTAGACATTTGGGATTTGTGTCTGGTGGGACTGTTCCTTGACATAAGGTTACTTGTGCTGGAGTGCCTGTAGGATCAGGGCTGTCATCAGTTAGCCAGACTCCCAGCCCACACACTTCAACATGTGCTGTAAACCTTTGCTCATGAAAGCTGCTCACTTCAACAAGGGCTTGCAGATTTAGTGTTCTTACATGGAGAATTACTTCCCTTATTTCACTGTGGAGTCAGAAACCTGATGAAATAATGGGAAAAAAAATTGCAATCAGTATAGTCACACGACTTGATGCCTGGATGATTCACTGGCTCTTGTCCAAGGACCAGTCCAATCTAAGGAATATGATTATTTTTTGTTGTCTGTTCTGTTTCTATAGAAACTTTTGGTTGCTTATTTCTTAATCATGTCTCAAAAGGTATTTGTTGTATGAAAAATTAACGAGCAGTATTAAAATAAATTGCCTTTTAAAAAAAAAAGTTATGGTCACTTCATGTAGAAATTCTTCAGAAGGATTTTCAGTATGAACTGCTGGTTTCATTCTGGTTGCATCACACGTCTGACTTACAAAAACAAACAAAACAACAAAAAAAGCACCAAACACCCAAACCCAAAAAACCTAACGCTGGCCTGCAGTGCAAAATGGAACAGTACCTGAAGGACAGCACTCAGGGGTAGTTGTGTGCTTGCAAGAGTAAATATTAATCTTTAGTTATTGGGTTTGATATTTATAAGAACACAAATTATTTTTTATGAATCATATGTCATCTATCAAAACAGCAAGTTCATTATATAATAAGTAAAATTTTGCTGATACACTGCTGCCTGTCACAGTTATCCTGGTAAACTTGACTTTGAATTTCCATGGGGTCTTCTGGAGTTCTATGAATTTTCTTTTAACCTCACTGCATGGATGTTTCTAGAACCTGTTTCCATCCTACTTACTGCCCCAGTGGGAAATGTGCTTTCTTTTCTTTACTTGCCTCCCATCTGTTGTTTCAGTGCTGGCTAGTCTCTTTTGGTTTTGCTTTCTTACAGTGCTCTCCACATTTCTTGGAAATGCTGCTCTATCTTGTATTGGTTCTGTTTGGTGGGACAGGGGATGTTCCTCTTCTATCTCCCATGCCCTGGGGAGGAGGAGGTAGGCTGGGAAGCTTCTCTTGTTGTCACACAAGTTGGTAGGTTTGTTTTGGCTCCTTGGCCTTACCTCTGTCAACAAGTCCCAGTTCTACAGATGCAGCACCCTCCTAGAGCTAGTGGCAGAATTGGTTGGCAGGGCCACCCACACGCCAACAGATTTGGAAATAGAGCAGGAGGAAAGAAACAAGCACATTTTTCAAGATTACAGGGACCTGACAGTGTTTCTGCACCTCAGAGAAGATTACATTTGGCCCGCATACAACTTTATTTAGCTGTTACATCATGCCTGTTGCATATTTAGTGCTGCCAGTTGGCATGAGAAGGGGCAAAGCCTGGTGAGTCTCTGGCAGCAAACCCAGCAGATGACCAGAGGGTAGTGTCTGCCTTGGTCTGCACTCAGCTGAGCAGTTCTCTTGAGCTCGCTGGCAGCTTTCAGCATTTGAGGATCTTTGCTGGTGGTTGGAGCATTCCTGTGCTTTCTGGATCAGAGCCACAGTGGGTTTGTGAAGCTAGAATGGAGAGTGTATTTAAAAAAAAAAGTTTAAAGGAATTTTATGACTTACTTCAGTCTTGTGAATTTAAAAGAAGTCAGGGTATATTTGGGAGGGCTGGTGGAGGGTTGATCAGAGGCAGCTTGTCAGTGTACATCAGTAATCAAAATGCATAAGAGGTAGGGGTTTAAGATGGCACTAGGAGCAACTAAAGCTGGTTGGACTAATGAACATTGGATGTTTTGCATTAGTACTTCATGTTCATACCCTATAATTAGCAGATAGTTCTCTAACACTGCTTACTAATGACCTAATGTTGTGTTCAGACTTGGGTTTTATGTATTGCAGAATTGTTGTAATAAAAAGTGGTGGATAATAATGCATTGATCAGGAAGAGATGGCATTTGATCCAGCCTGGGAAGATCTCTGTAAAACAAAATACAAATAAAAACCATAGAATGGGGGGGTACAAAATCACTGAAAGTTGGGGTATTTCCAAATACCAGTTTCAGTTTGGATTTATAGGATCTGCTAAGATGGAAAATGGGTAATGCTTTGATATCTTTGTGATGCATGAAGCAAATCTGAAAGAAGAACAGTGAGTGAAGCAGTCTTCTCTATCAGTTATGACAGTGCAGAAAGAGGAACTAATGGAACTATGACAGTAAAAGATGAAAACAGCCACTTGAAAGGAGAAGAGGATTTTAACAGGAGTGTTATAGAAGTATTTTTTTTTTTGGTGCATGCAGTATATTTCAGCTGTTAAAAAAAAAACCCCTTGATTCCAAACCAAATAAATAATTGCAGAAAAAAAAATCTTAAAATTCATCCATCTGTTTTCAATCTGTGAGTTTGCTGAGAACATCAACATGAGAATTTAAATCTGACATTTCTGCAGGGGAGATGAAAATTCTTTGTGGAGCTGGAAAGGGAGAAAACTTTAAAATAGGGCTTCTTATGGGAGAGAGTTTGGGGGTTAGTGTTTTGTGTGTCATTTCTTATAAAAGTAGGATGAAGAATTTGTGGAAATATTTTGATGGCACCCTCAGCAGCAAAGAATTTTCAGAGGTGCTTGGGAAAACAGTATGGTCTTGTCTTTCATTGGTATCCTTTCAGCTGGAAACCAGCTTGACCCTTAGGCATTTTGATCATTTATACCCTAAAGAATCAGACCCATTAAGTAGCATAATTATTTTTGCTGGAAGCCTGTTTTTCCTAGCTGACATTTGAATTTTGAATCCATGTAGGGTGTATTGTCTGCGGGGGTTTGTTGGTGTTGTGGTGGGAGGGGGTTTGTTGTTGGTTGGGTTTGTTTTCCTCCAGGGCTCCAACAGTATATGAAACACAAGAAAGAGCCAAATAAGTTAAGCATGGATTTGTAAAACAGTTACATTCTGCTTGGCTTCAATTTGTCTGCCTTTATACTAGAACAGATGTATATTTAAGAGCTGAAGTCTTGTTGAAACTGCAGATTCTTTCCCTGCTGAGTTACTTTCCCCCTTTACAACACGAGGCAACGAGTGTGGGGATGAATCCTCAGGTCTGCATTTTGCTGTGGAGGGTGAAAAGGAAGGGGGAGAGGGGGCTGTGGAGCACTCTCCTGTGGGATCTTGGATGATGCATCGCTGTGTATTCATCAGAATTTTCTGTTCCTAGGTCTCCTTGTGGGTACTCTTGATGTCGTGTTGGACTCCAGTGCCCGAGTGGCACCGTATCGGATTCTCTACCAGGCACCAGACTCCTTGGTCTATTGGACTATTGCCTGTGGTAAGGACAAACACACTGACGTGGGGATTTTTATGCTTCCTGGATGCTGTGCCACATAGCTGCAGAGCATCCTGCCTGCTGAGTGAAGTTATTTCAGGACAGGTAAATGGGTCAGGAGGAAAATTTGCTCTAGTGGTTAAACGAAGAAGCTCCAGAGGATCTCGTGTTCACACCTTGAATGCCAGTGTGTGCATGTGTACCACACAATGATTGAGGAAGACCAGAGGTGACCAGGTTGTCTCCCACCCTTCATCTCCCAGAGATGTTCCCAGACAAGCAGCCCAGTGTCTGTTCTTCCTCCTTGCATATTCTTTTCCATGCCCGTGGCTCACTCCTGTGGCACTTCTGAAGTGCAGCCTTCCTCTGAGGAGGTATCTCTAAGGAGTATGGTGGGAGGAGTACCTGGCTTATAGCCCCCAGATGACCCAGACAAGATTCCTGATGTCTCTTGAAATGGAAACTGGGAAGATAGTGCAGCCCCAGCACTCACTTGAGTACTGACTATCCATATGGCCTTTCCTGCATAGTGAGCTCAGTCTCCTCCAGCATAAACACCATCTAGATTCCAGGGATACTCACCTCCTCTGCACATTTATTTCAGATAGTATGTTGTCCTTCTACACATGATGTGCTTGGAAATTCAGCAAGATGGTAGCTAGGTTAGAGTGAAGTACAGCAGTGTATGTTCTTACACGAGTACCACAACTCTGGAGAAGTTTTTGGTCTCTAGGGCACTGTGTGGTTAAATCTCTGGTTGTATTTAGGAGTATTGCTTTTCAATCCTGGCAAATGGAAACTTCTGAATGCAGCTCCTCTAGGTATAAAGTGTCAAATGCTGTTTTAGGCAGCAGCCAGAACTCTGCATTTGAAAGAAGCTGGAGGAAGAGGACAGATGAGAAGTGCATACATGCCTGTCATCTCTTTAATAGACTGGTGACTTCCAGCACTCCCAGTGCTGCCTGACACTCAAATACTAGTTAATGAAGCTGTAGACTTCATCTGGCCTAACAGTGCCCTCTCATCTCTGTCCATTTTCCCAGTAAAATTTGACATTTAGGTTATTTGGGTAATTCTTCCTCCAGACAAATGCCTCTTGGGAAGGGAGGAGAAGGAGGGATTGCTGAAGGCTTGCCATAGATGTAATAATTTTATCAGTTCAAAGCAGGTTCTGTTCTTATGAGCACTAGATTTATGTTTCTGACAAAGGTGATACCAAAGCTCTGTCACATTCTGGGTCCAGTAGGAAGTTTTTTAATGGCTTACCATAAGTATTTCTTGCTACTTTTGATGAATTCAAATTGGAAAGAAAACATCAATTTAAACAGCTTATTTTCCTTCCACACCTATTAGTACCACCTCAGTGAAGATTTAAAAATTCATACAACATAATTTGCCTTTAGTGACCACTAACAGTAAAAACTGATATTAGTGAAATTGTTAATATTATGAAGGTAGTTTCCAAATTTCCATTTAACAGCTTGTTTTGAGCTGTTAGCTACTCTGCTGTGACCAGAAGTAATGGGACCTTGCATGTCAGCTTTCCATGGATCTGAGTTGGGAGAAAGAAGGGTAAAAGTACTCACCAGTATGTTTATTTACTGTATTTGTGCACAAGTGGCAGTAGTTGCAAGTGCACATACAATCCTTGCTTCCCTTCATTCAGATGTCAGTGCACAGCAACTGGGAAGCACCTTTCTCCCTCAGACTTGAAAGGGAGCAACTAAGGGCACAAATTCTCTTGCTGTTAGCAGACTTCCTGCCAAAAAAAATAACACATCACAAAGCTCTCAACAAAATAGTGTTTCTTCAAGGGTATTTGTATGATGACATAGACAGCAATTAATTTTTTAAGACTTTGTAAATAGGCTGTGTCACTTTGAGTGCATTTTCAGAGTTTTTTTGCATGACATCTGTAGATAATGATGATTTTATACCTACAGTGACTGCCCTCAGATAATGAGAAGCACAAAATTGAAGGCAGATGAGTTGTGGCCCCAGAATAAACAAATATGTGTAGAAATATATGCTGCTGATGAGCTGTGAGGGTTTTTCTGAATCCTTACCCTAATGGAAATTGGTAAAATACTTAACATATATCTGTTTCTTCAGTTTTTAGTCTCCTAAAAGTTTTTAGTCTCCTAATGTCTAGCTGGTTGATTGGCTCAGTTATTTTTGTTAAATTATAAAACTGCACTGGCTTAGCATTGTCACCTGGGGGAACAGTGTGGCTCTTACAGGGAGGTAAAATTTTACAGAGAGCAAATTCTTTACCTGTGTAATCCTGAAGCTGAGCAGCTCAGTGTTGCCTGAGGCTCTGTGCTGTGGTTATTTTATGAATTTGCAATTAAAGCAATTCCTTCAGAAGGGATCAAGAGTTGTTGCCATTATGCAGGTTACTAAGGGATTTGGCTGCATTTTGTTATGTTATTTAGCTCTGATTTGTCCTGCATTGTACCCCTGTTCTCAGGGGTAGGCTGCTGGTTATTTGGTACTTGTAATCTCTTATTTTTACAGGAATTTGTTTTATTCTCCTTTGCTATTCATAAAGCAATAATCTCCCTCTTCAGTAAGTAGCTATACAGAGGGACTGGAAGAATTGTGATTGTTTCCTGGTTCACTCATGCTGCATGACATTTGGTCTTGTACTGTACAAGACTTATTCTGAGAGTAAAAAATAATCCAAGGGGTTTTGATTGCTATAAAATTACTATTTGAGTTATATTTAGACCCCAGTTTTGTTTATAATTCATCTTAAATGTGAATTTTCTTGGTATAGAACCATTGCTGTAGCATTTGGGGGTTTTAGTGGTAATGATAATTATATTCATTTCCACAGAAGTTTCTAAAACTGTATTTCATGTGGAAAAAAATTAATTATGGCTTATTTTAAAGCACCAACCTTGAATTTTTATCACATGCCTTGGGAGAGTTTTTCAGGAAAGCCCATGTGCTTTGGTTAGCAAAGCTACAAGTTTGTTTTAGAGTGCTGTTGACTCCACCAGCCATAACTGTCTTTGCCTCTGTGTAAATTGAGGTTTTGCCAGTCCACTCCTGAACTTGCCATTACTGGCAAGACTATTTTAGGCTCCCAGAAGTGCTGCAAATTCTCTTGCAATGCATCCTGTTAGCAGCAGCAGTTCAGGTTGACTGATCAGCATCTCAGGGAAGTATCTACTTGGAAGAGAAGACTGGATGTGACACCCTCATCAGCTGTCTCAAGCCATTCCTATTTCTCAGTCGTTGACTGAATCAATACTGACAGTATACTTCTGAGTGTTTGAAAGCATGACTTGTTAATTTTCTTCTCAGTCCTGAATTCGGTCACAGAGGGAATGTGATTCACATAGACAAACCAATCCAGATGCTAGAAATCTAACCCTGACTTCCAGAGATGTTCCCATGTTTCTCATACTCTTACTTTACCCACCTTGCCAAGCAATTGCCCGTTCCCATCCTCTCTCCAGCACTATGCATCTTTCTTCTACCCAGCTCTTCTGGTCTAGACATCCCTTAGCTCTCCAGCTTCTGTGTAACCCACTTAGTTTCCTCCCTGAAGACTGAGGAGACCAGCTCAGTCTACCAGGGTTGCTGGCCAACGTTACACCATTGCAGCCATGGAGCACACTATAAGCTGAGCCATTTAGAGGAGGGCAAGAAGTGATTAGTCTACTATTAGAGCTATTTTCCCTTCTATTTCCTGCCAGTCTTGAGAGCTCTGTATTCCAAAGTGCAGTGGTTTAATTGTTAAATGGCTTTTCCCCATCCCTGAGAGTCAGAGATGCCACTTAATTGGCCTAAAAGGCCAATGATGGCAAAATGGTGAATATTTCTGCTGTGCTCAGATAAGGGAAGACTTCCCAGTAGCAGAGTTAAAATAGAGCTGTAGTTTAAAACACCACAGAAAAAAAAAAAAATCTGTAATCCTGAGTGAAGAAAGCAAAGAGAAAAGACTAAACTGTCAGGATAAAGTGATGAGAGCTGGGATGTGGGTTTGGCCCAGTGGCATGGTCTGCTGTAGATGAGACTGGGAGAGTAAACAGTAAGATAGTGGAGACAAAAAGCCATGGAAACAATGAGATGGGTTGTTACAGGCTGAGAATAATCAATCAAAGCTGTTTCATAAGAAGTGATGAAAAACAATTGATGAACCACAAAGAAGCAGTAGACAGCTTTAAGAAACAGTTGCTCATGAATTGGTGTCTGCTCTGCTTGTCACTGCTCTTCAGGACATGAGTGAGATTTCCAATGACAGCCTCATTTTGGGTATATACAGCTCATGTATTTCATCACTGATTTTTACAGCCAAGAAGAAATCAGTGAGTCTTCAGACCACCTTCTGAGTTCCAGAAAGGTCTGGTTGCATCCAGTAATTCTAAGGAGAAGCAGCAGTGGTGATCCCTTGTGGTTCTGTAATACTGGTTACGTACACAGGCTGCTCTGCAATGTGATTTATGCATCCATGCTACAATTAGAATTGTGCAATTCCCCTGGAAGTTGCACAGAATGTTGCTTTCTGTTGCTTTCATCCGAGTTGTGTAAAGCTCTGATTGTATACTGTGGAAAGAACATCTCCCCCCCCATCATTTGTTGCTGAACAACAAGGAAAACAATTGTTTAGTGTGAATTCAACATGGTTGCATTGAGTTCTTCTGCAAACTATGGAACCACTTAGGCACAGATGTGTGACTGTTTGTACCTGTAGTGAAGCTGAAGAAGTTATTAGCAACAGCTTGTTTTAATTTAATCTCTAATGATTGCTTCACATGACCCCCTTCACTTTTGGGTTCTGTAGGCATTAGCAGGTATGTACATTTACATGCTACTTCTGAGTGAAATGAGCCAAATCTATGATTTGAACAAAAAGGTGATGTCATTTTTGTGGTATTTTCTACCTGGATTGAGATAGTTTTAATCAAGCTTTAGGCACAAATGTTCCTATGTGAATATGTAACATTATTTTCAGAAAATACTTAAAAGTCCTTTTGACATAATTTTGACACAAGTCCTTCAAGATCCTTTTTGGGGGGAACTTTTTTTCCTGTGAATTTCTGTAAATCTTCCTTCAGGGTGGGTACAGGGAAACCTTGAAGAGCACCAGCAACTCTATTCTGCAGGACATTGAGAACAGGGCCAAAATGGAAGTTTATATTCATTACAATCCATCTCAAGTAAAATAGAAGGAAAAAAGTGCACATATAGTTCATACAAGAAGCTTTTTCATCCCTGGCCTGTTCTACTTTACACACTACATATATGCCAGTTCCTCAGTATCAGAGATACCTCACTTGACCCATTTTGGTCTTCTAAGCAAACTAGAGTCATCAAAGTTCAGTTTATTCTTTCATCTTTAAATCACCTCTGACAACCCTCTTCCCCTAAAAAGACAGAGCTTTTTAAAGGTCTTTCAGCACTGTTCTTTTTAGGAAGAGACCTTGTAATAGACTTGTCAGGAAATGATCCTTTTCAGCTTTGCTCTTGGAATTTTATCATTATTTCACAATTTATGGATCTATATAATGGTGAAGAATTAGGAACTAGTGGTAGAATATACAGCTGTTGGTGTGTTTTATGAGTCCTAAAAGATGCAGATAAGACCTTTTCTAACTCCTTGTGGGCAGCTTGATGTTGTTACTGTGTTTGGAACTCTAAATGCAGAGGGGTTTTGCTCATGACACTGACAGAGGTCACTTGTGCTTCTCACACAATGGTCTTGAAGACTCCTACCTAATTACTATGAAATTAAAGACCATGGGAGAAAATTTTGGAACTTCCAGGGACACAGCCTCTGATGAAATATTGCATCTCCAGTTACTGGCAACCTTTATTGGAGTCTTTTGTTTCTGATAAGAGGATGTTGACATTGGTGAATTATTTATTTTGTGACTTTTGGGGATTTTTTTTTTCTGTACAGGTTGCTCAAGGAAGGAAATCACTGAACACTGGGAGTGGCTTGAACAGAATTTGTTGCAAACTCTTTCAATCTTTGAAAATGAGAATGACATAAACACATTTGTCAGAGGAAAAATACAGGTAGTTAAGTATTTTCTTATAAATGTTGTTAATGATAAATGTGATGGAGAACTGACATGAATTCTAACCAAATTTGACCTGGGAGTCTCCAGGCTGCCCCACCTTTTTTAAGGGAAAACCAGATTCTAAGTAGCAACCTGTGTGTAAAATTTAGGAAAACTAGGATTAATGAATGTAACTATAGAAGCATGATTTTAAAAAATATATACTTAAAAATACATAGTCAGAGCTTCAAATATTGTATGTTCTAAAATTAAGTGCACTGTTGCCTCCATCTTCAACTTTGACAGTTTTCTATGTAAATGCTTTTCCAGTGCAAAGCTTTGATTATTTTTTTCTCATATACTCATAATGTCTCCTCACCCTCTTCTGTGAGTTCAATTTGCAGGGTTGGCACTTACACTTCATACAGGTTTTAGGGGTTGCTGATTGCTTGCATTGTTTTTCTTGCTGGTTTGGGTGGATTTCTTTTTGTTTGTTTGTTTACTTGGTTTTACAGAATTTTTTTCTTATAGGAGAAATAGTAGCTATACTGGTAAAATATTTTTTCCCACTCAAGAATTAATCTAAAAATAAATACTTTAGTAAAAGATGGATTGTAAGCAGCCCATTCCTTCTTGTCTCTTTCCTTTTTTAACATTTTATGTAGTAAGTCAGCTATCTTAAGAATCCCCTGGTTGGTTGTGGTTTACTAGTGAATCAGATATTAGGACTATAGATGATCATGGAAACATGTGAGAAGACATTTGTCTTATGAAATGTAATCCTTTAAGGAAATTGTTACCCCTTTTAGAGTAGGATAAATATTAAATGTGAATGATGGTTCATTCTCTTACACTCTGCTTTCAGTATAAATGTGGAGCAATTTGAAGGTAAAAAGTCACTTTACTTTTTATAACATCATTATAGAAAGCAATAGAGAATATTTATAAAAGATACTGGGAAAATCAGTGACTACACCAAAATATCAGTATAGGACAGAAGGAATTGTAGTCTTTGAGGTGTCAAAAAGCAGCTTTTCACCAGGCTGCTGTCACTCTGATTTGATGGTTCTCTGCACCTGAAAGTGTGGCTGATTTTTTCCATCCTCCTGTTCTCTTTTGTTCCAGGTCCACTAAGAGACATAAAAGTAGTTTGATACTTTCCCTAATAAATAACAGATCCTTTTTTCCTTTTTTCCTTCACTTTAGAAGAAAATTTGCTGGTGAAATCCTATCCTTGTCTCCTTAGGAAAGCATATTTATATGGAAGGGGAAAATATTCTAGATCTAAGTGCTTTACAGAGTTGTTAGAAGTATTTGAGATAGGCTGGTTAATTTAAAACAGGGTACTGGCAAGTGGTTTTTACATAGGCACAGGAGGGAGCAAGGTCATCAGAAAGACAGCCTTAAATAAACTAAATATATAAGCAAAAGAATGAACAGAAGAATAAGAGCTAAGGAAAAGAGTTGCCTGAGGTTGCAACAAGTGTTGTGGCCTGAGGCCCAGAGAGCAGTGGTGATGAGGATACCTGACCCCCATGGCAGCTGACCTGCTCTGTGCTTCTCTCACTCCCCACCAGGGCATCATCGCCGAGTACAACAAGATCAATGGCATCAAGGAGGATGATGATACAGAAAAGTTTAAGGAAGCCATAGTGAAATTTCACAAGCTGTTTGGGATGCCAGAAGAAGAGAAATTAGTGAACTACTACTCCTGCAGTTACTGGAAGGGGAAGGTTCCCCGTCAGGGCTGGGTGTATCTCAGCATTAATCACCTTTGCTTTTATTCTTTCCTCATGGGCAGGGAAGGTATGTTTTACAGTGGAGTCGTGGTCTGGAGGTTGAAGAATTGTTGGGAAATCTTCTGTAGTTTGTTGCTGTTCACCTGCTGCACCTCAGCGTGTGTGAAGACACTGCTGAGGAGCAGGGACCAATTCCCTGATTGTCACACTGCTTAACTGTGTGTTTGCTCCATTGTTTGGTTTAGATTTATTAAAGTAGTTCCCCATAAAATGATAGCTAGGCATTATTTAGAGGCATGGCTCACTTCAGGTACTGTGCCCACAAGGGAATAGGGATGAGATCACACGCCAGTTTTGGCTCCTTTGCTCTTATACAATCCCTCAATCCTACTCTGGCAGACTTTGGAACCCCAAATGCCACACTTGCTTTTGTACAAACCAGAGCATCACAGAGAGCTAAGAGGAGACCCAGGATGAAGAACTACATAGTGTGAGTGCATCCAGTCTGCTCTAGAGGGAGTTAATTCTAAGCAGTGTGGAGATGAGCAGGTGTGCAGTGCTTGGTTATGGGCAGTGGATCAGTCCCAGGCCTTTCTATTTAGCTGTGTAAACAAACCCTCATGAATGACTGGTTTGGTTTGGGGTTTTTTTGACAAAAATAGATGTTGATTTAGTCCCTGTTTAAAAGACATTATCCTAACCTCTAGTGGTGTTGGAAGAAAAGCCAAGGATCTCTCATTACTGTAATATTTGAAACTTTTTAATGTGTAAAAATAACACGAGCCTTTCTGATGCCTTTATGTTTCTTTGCTTCTGTAAGAGAAGAGGGCTTCAGGGTCTGGGCAAGTGTTGTGACAGTGAGAAATTATGTTAGCCCACCTAGCTTTGTAATGCTTCTGCATGGTGTTCTGTGCAGAAGTAAATGATATTTAAACTCTTTTATCTGCTATTTCTTAGGTGATCATAGTTTGTATTTACAAGCTGGGTCTATTTGTGCTGTCCTCCCACCTTTTCAAGACGCAAGAAAATTTCAGCTGAATACATTTTGTAGGAACAGGAAGATAAATGCTGTAAAATGATATTTTTTTGTACTGAATCTTTTCTGTTGTTTGCTTCTGTTCAGCAAAGTTAGTGATCCGCTGGGTCGATATCACTCAGCTTGAGAAGAATGCTACACTTCTCTTCCCTGACATGATCAAAGTGAGCACAAGGTCAAGTGAACATTTCTTCTCAGTATTCCTTAATATCAGTGAGACATTTAAACTAATGGAACAGCTTGCCAATATAGCCATGCGACAGCTTTTGGACAATGAAGGATTTGAACAAGACAGGTCATTACCTAAACTGAAAAAGAAATCTCCCAAAAAAGTGTCTGCTCTAAAGCGGTAGGTGCCACTGGCTCTTAATCATTTGTTTCTCCTCAGTCCTTCTACTTGCAGCTTTTCATCCAAAGTTTTCTAATGTTGCCACCACATACTGGTACTCGAAAAGGAATGATTGATTCCAGTGGTGGCAAAATGTGAACAATTATTTAAATATAATTACTTGGTCTCCTGTAGAAATAGGGAAGGGACAACACGTGAATAGGAACAAGTTGCAAAACTAAAAGAAACCTATTTGAGCCAAATTCTTATTTGTGCAGCAGCTCTTAAACATATTTCCC
>NW_008614178.1:4478-19978 GCF_000691845.1 Merops nubicus | reverse complement strand
TACACTGGCTGCATTAGGTGTAAGGCCCTTTTGTGTTACCAAGGGAAGGTAGTAAAGTGATTGAAGTGCTATTAAGAAATGTGCCTAACATTCATACTTGATCTCATAACTGGAATTGAAGAATTACTCCAGATGATGAATTCTATCTAGAACTTATTTTAGGTAACAGACATACAAAAAATGGCACAAAATTCCAAGGGATGAGCAGTAATCTAGAAAATATTTCTGCTTCTTTTATAGCTATCATACTACAGTTTGGTAGGTTCTTGTTAACTTGTTTGTTATTTAATGTTTTGATTGTGCTAGTGAATAATACAAAATATTAACTAGTGCTTGTTTGTAGACTGTACATCTCTCACACACAAACTATTTCCGTTGTTTTGCTGTACATCCAGTGCTTCACTTGACTTGTATGTTGCAGCTAACTTGCAACGATTTGTATAAAATACATCTTAAAATGTTTTATGTATTTTTTAAAACAAGAAAAGCTTTTTGTGGGTCTTTTTTCAGAGATCTTGATGCCAGAGCCAAGAGCGAGAGATACCGTGCGTTGTTCCGACTTCCCAAGGATGAGAAGTTAGATGGACACACAGACTGTACTCTCTGGACTCCATTCAACAAAATGCACATTTTGGGTCAGATGTTTGTTTCTACAAACTACATTTGCTTTACTAGTAAAGAAGAGAACTTGTGCAGCCTTATCATCCCTCTTCGAGAGGTAAATTTATGTCTTTGTAAATTTACAGGGCAAAAAATAAAGCAATATCTTCTTGGAAACTGCATCCTTGCTTTGTTTTTTTCATTGCTGAAGAAAACCCTCTTTTGATCCTTTTAATCTCATGTTCTAATCTACTGTTCTAATGTGTTCTGAGTAATATTTAATGATTCTGTGTCCTAGTTCAAAGTTCCTGCTGCTGAAATTCACAGGGAGTTTTCTCTGTCAGTTTTTACAACCCTGATGAGTCCTTCCTCTCCCACAATTTATATTCTGATTTACAGCCCCATGGTGGTACTTTTTGTCCCCTGTAGGGAGGGATGAACAATGAAATTTCCTAGACTGATGAGTGGAACTTTTATTAAAGACTTGCTTTGAAAATTTGCTTTTGTCAGCTATAAAAAAAAAAAAAAAAAAAATTCATAATACTAAAGATATTAATTGTCCCTTCACACAGACTTGTAATCATTTATTCTTGAAATAAACTATGGAAAATTTGTCAGCATTTTACAAATTGGCATGCTTCCACTTTTAAAGCTGACTGCTTAAAGTAGATGTTAAGTAAATAGAATATGTTTAGTGCAATTAAAAATACAGAGGGGAGGTTTTTTATGATTATCTGCATTTGTGAATTTATTTGGTTTTAAGGGTAGTAATTGGGAAAGTTTAGAACATGCAGCTGTTATGTAATTCATCTACAACTAATGACTTATCCCTGAGATTTTTGTGTTAAGGTGCCCTGTACTCAGTAGATTTTGCTGTGAGCACTGTTTACAGGCTGGAGTTCCCTTAGATCAGTGACCATTTCACTAGCAACCAAAAGTCAAACAAACCCCCACCTTTCAGGGTCAGATGTTTTCCTTTGTAAAGAAGGACCTGGGGTTAGTTTCCCTCTGTTCCAAGTTTCTGTACACCATGAAAATCCAGCTGCAAGAATAATTACCACAGTATGCAGCTAGAATACAGTAGAACAGGAGTGTTCATCCCCTCTTAAATCCTTGTATCCAAATCTTGTTTTCCCACACCGATTCCATAGTGATCAGTATAAGGGGGGGAAGGGGCATAGGTTTATTGTATTAAGATGGTTTCTTAGACCAAGCAATGTGATTAATTAAAGATCTTAAGCTGTAGCTGCTGTTTCTGCCTAGGTGACAATAGTGGAAAAGGCAGACAGCTCCAGTGTGTTGCCCAGCCCGTTATCAATCAGCACAAAAAACAGAATGACTTTCCTCTTTGCCAACTTGAAAGACAGAGACTTCCTTGTACAGAGGATCTCGGACTTCCTGCAGCAAACCACTTCAAAAATATACTTGGAAAAAAACATTTCTGGAAGCTGTATCAGCTCAGATGATGAGGTATGTGGAGGAACATGAATCGCTTACTAGAAAAAGAGGATTTTAACTGGTGGAGGGAGAGAGAGGTCAGGAAAAAACTGTTTTTGTAAACCTAAAGCTTTCTACACAGAAATGTTAGTTCTTTTGTCTTAATGACTTTAGTGTCCTTAAGCTGAACACTTAAAATGTTAGGATATCTGGTTTTTTTTCATGTTAGATCTATTTTTCATGCTAGACCACCACTGCTGTGGAAGAGCTACTCTAACTCCTGCTGCCACGTTCTGAAATGGCAATGTATCTCATTGGAAAGTGTCATATTAACTATTGGCTGATTGAATAATACCATTTATTATCTGTCAACGTCTCCAAGTAAAAATGTAATTCTGAAGTTTTAATATTTTGATGAAATTATCAGTGGATGTGGAATTCATTTTATTCAAGACGTTAGCTGCTGTATCTCATCCTTTGATTCTTCAGAAAACTGAGCTGAACAAGTTTGCATGAGCACTGCTAGCAAACTTTGGAACATTTGATCTAAGAGAAGAACCCCAAACCCTGTCATGAACATCAAATGTCCCTGTTCTGAACCACCTCCCTATTTGCCTATGCAACATAAATGGCTCTTAAAAGATAAGATTTGATAAACATTTCTCAGGCACTCTGAATATCAAGGCTTCTGTTGAATTCCTAGGTTTTATGTATCAATGCCCTAAATGGATATATGTATTCTACCTACTGAATTATAAACACAAATTCATAATTGCAAGATTTCAGATGTTTGGTGTGAACTGCTGTATGAGATCTTACTGTGACACATTCTCAAACCTGTTTGAGAAATCACAAAATGCTTTTTCTTCAAAATATTTGTCTTTCATATCACAATCTGACAGGGTTGACTTTTCTGTAGAACATCTTTTTTTTTAAAAAAAAGTGAAGGGAACAAAATGGTTCCTTTTGTGTATGTCTGTGTAAATATCTATGCAGATGTAAGTGTGTATAGGTGTATACACAGGTACAAATGTTATATGTCCCTCTTACATTCTGGGCAGTCAGGGAGCCACTTGTGGAGTCAACAGTCCTGTGGTGCTGACAGGAGCCTGCTTTGATTGCCTAGAGAGCTACTTAATGCTAACACTACTTTAGCAATTCTAATAATGGGATTTGATCACTTGGCAGGGAGGGAGGAGCTGTTGAGAAACTGGGAACCATTTCATTATTCTACACTGGTTTAATTTCTGCTCAGCCTGTGAATGTACTTGGGTGATTTAATTTGCTCAATTTTTGTTACTAAATTATGTATAAATTTTGAAGTAAAATGAAAAGTCCAGACTCTTTCTCAGCCCCGTGTCTGCATTGCTTGTGCCTGCTTTCTACAGGTGTTCACCAGATCCAGTAGTTTAATATCTGCCAGCCCTCATAAAAGCCTGAGCTCGGAGTCGGAGGGAGAGCGCCAGTTCAATCTCAATGACAATGGCATTCCAACAGCAACTCAGGCTCTAATGACCATGTATCGGCGCAGGTCCCCTGAGGAGTTCAACCCCAAGCTGGTAAAGTACACCTTGGAGTGCTCTACCTCACTGAGAAGGTTGTTAAGTTACGTTTTCTTTCAAATCCATGTTTCTGACCCAGAAGAGTTTTGTTCTGCGGCAGAAATAAAGCACTGAACATGCTGTCGTTCCATCAGTACAAATAACTTCACTACATAAAAAAAGCAAGTTGGATGTGAAAATGGAGAGGTGGTGTGCCTGCTCTTAAGTACAACTGCTTCAACAATATTGTTTTACATAAAGGTCTGCTTAGGTAGCAGCTAAGAAATGGGAGGAGACAGCCCATTAAGAGGAGAGTTGGGCTGTAGCCAAGTTATTTCTTACTCACGTGGAAAGTTGGGATGTTGTGGGCTTTTTAGCACTTAGCACTTCAGTGGGGCAGAGAGAAGCTGCATATTTATGCCTTGCTTTGCTTGTAGGCTAAAGAGTTTTTGAAGGAACAGGCCTGGAAGATTCACTTTGCTGAGTACGGCCAAGGAGTCTGTATGTATCGTACAGAGAAAACCAGAGACCTTGTGCTGAAGGGTATTCCAGAAAGCATGAGAGGGGAACTTTGGCTGCTATTTTCAGGTAGGTATTCATCTGAATATGGCTGTGGGCTATGAGGGAAGAAAGGATTTAAAAGATGTTTAAAGGTGCAGTTAATAAGCATCTAAAAATATTTCGAGCAAGTGTGGCTGTGATTGTTAGCAGGCACCAGACTGGTACAGCCAAGAGTTCTGTTCAGACCAGTAAATATCCTTTCTCAAACAGGCTGAAAGAATTAGGGAAGAGTCCAAAAAAGCAGAATACACACTCTTGTTACCAAAAGCCAGCAGTCCATAGCCTAGTTTCTTCGTGTTCAACAACCACCAGCAGGCCTGCTTCCCATTTATTTAGTTGTTTCTGAATCCAGTTAAGCTTTTGGCCTTCACAGCAAGTTGTTGCAAGGAATCCCAAAGTTTAAGCATGTTTCTTGGAACCACTACCTTTTTCAATATATTTTTTTTTAAAGTTACTTGATTAGGTGCCCCAGTGTGTGAAAAATAGTGAGAAAATATTTCTGTCAATCTTCTCTGCCATCAAAGATACTCTAGGTCTGTGTCCTCTTAGACTTCTTTTCAAAGTTGGGGTATTTTATTCATTTTATTACTAGTTATATGGAAATCAGTCCATCTGTCAGGCTTCCTTCATAAGCTTTCATTTACTGTATGCCTTTTCTAGCTTTGCCTCTCCCTGAGATAGTTACCACAGCTACCCACACTACTTAGGATATGAGCACACTAGGGACTTTGCATGATGACCTCATGATGCTTTCTGCTTTGCTGTCTTTTTGTTGTTGTTGTTTTTTTTCCAATAAAGCTTAATCTTGTCCATCTCTTTGCTGGGCATTAAACAAATGCTTTCAGAAGATAAACACAGGAGTGCACAGATGTGTCCTGTGTCTGATGAATAGCTAGTTTGGGCCAATTTCCATGGTGTTTGCATAATTAGTGTTTTCCATGAGTGTTACTTTGTGCTTTGCTGCTGAGATTCTAATTTCCAGAGAGGTTTTTAAAGTCAGCAGTGAAATCTCATAGCAACTCTGTGAACGTGCAGTGGTGTCCCTGAGACAGGCCAAGGGCCTTGCCCAGGGTGACAGATCCTTTCAGAGGCAGGAATAGAGCTCAGGAGATCCTGTTTCTTACTTTTGGTTGAGAGATAGTTTCTGCAACCAAGCATTAATCCATCCTCAGAGCAAGTAGCCTTCTCAGAGGCATGTTTTGAGTTCTTTAGGAAAATCAAAGCCACAGCCAGCTGCAGAGAGAGTTCATGATACCAGAGGACTTCACAGCTGGTTTGTTCTTCATGTCTCTTGTTTCTTTCTGGCTGAGAGAGAGAGAGGCTTTATCTTCCTTTTTAAAGCCTTGTTGTAAAATGCCTCTAGAGGAGAACACAAGAAGGGGTGATGCCTCAATCACTTAAGCACATCCCTTTCATATTATTTTTTAATCACTTTTACAAAAATAAGCTTGCATATTTGCTTCTGAAGTGCTTGTTGGTGATGTACAAGATAGAAGAGTGAAAGATCATTGTGTTGGGGTACTGTGTCTGCTAACCCTTGCTTTGTTTCTTTGATTTTAATACTGTTCTCCCACTCCCAGGAGCAATTAATGAAATGGCCACACATCCTGGCTATTATGAGGACCTCGTGGAGAAATCAATGGGGAAGTACAATCTTGCTACAGAAGAGATAGAGAGGGACCTGCACCGCTCCCTGCCAGAGCACCCTGCCTTCCAGAACGAGATGGGCATTGCAGCTCTGAGGAGAGTCTTGACAGCTTATGCTTTCAGAAATCCAAACATAGGATACTGTCAGGTAACTGAAACAACCTTGGCCCTCCTTCCATGTCTAGAATTCCAGTTCTTTCCTCACACTCCTATTTCCTCAGTCATGTATTTGGCTGTGTAAAGGACACCAGTGCATGTATAATGCTGTGAGGTGAAGTCTCAGTGCTCTTGGCCCTCCTTCCATGTCTAGAATTCCAGTTCTTTCCTCACACTCCTATTTCCTCAGTCATGTACACGAGTATTTGGCTGTGTAAAGGACACCAGTACACATATAATGCTGTGAGGTGAAGGCTCAGTGCTGCAGAATGACAGTAATGCTGAGGTCAGGGGGGTGTGACACAAGGACCTGCTCTAACAGAAGTATTGGCAGCACGTGCTGTGAGAGATGTGCATCATTTTCTGTAAGCCTCTTTCTTTTTCTGTTTTTTTTTCTGTTTCCTGCCCCTAGACCCAGAGACTGGACAGAGCTATCCTGAAGTGCAGCTACAGAAAATGACAAATGGACTCTGAAGAATCTCTTCTTTTAGGCAGGGAAAATACACCCAACCAACTAGCTTTAATTTTAGCCTTAAATTTATAACTACTTATTCAGTGTATTAGCTGTAATAACCCTACAGAAGATCCTTTACTTTTTGTCAATTATGCCATTCAGTTAATTCAAAACAAAACTAAAAAAAAACCCTACCACACCCAAAGAAACACAACCACCAAATAATAAAGCACCCCAGAAGACATCTTAGCACCGTATACACAACTATGTATTGGTAGAGTTAATGCTGACCAGTGCATGGCTTTGGAGTTCTTATGCCTGTGATTCAGGTCACTTTAGTTTCTGGTTCCAAATATTCTTCCTTGCTATGTAACATGTATCACCTGGGTCCTCTTTTTGCCTTCCTACCTATTTTTGCAAAAAGGAAACGTTAATCAGGCTTGTTAATACTCATGAATTCATGTCTGACTGTTGAGAGTCCTAAGCAGGACAACACACAAGTGAAAGTGCAAGCAGATACCATCATAAATTATTTAATAACAAATATAATAGTAAGTAATGGTTACAACAACTTTGTGTAAAGGTGGTTTAACAGAGGAACAGTGGACACTGTGGTTCTGGTTCCTAAAGTGGTCACAATAGTTGTCAATAGCCTTGCAGCTTTAAGAATGCTGATTCACAGTTACAGGGAGAATTCAGGCACTCAAGTATTTCATACATGGTAGACAAGATAAAAAGCTATGGTGTAGACTTGACAGAGCTGTAAAGTTGTTCTGAGTTTCAGCTGAAAGCTTAGTTAATGTTTCAAACAGGTAATGCTCAAGCTGGAGTCGTAAACTGTTAGAGGATCCAAAGTGGGCAGCTAATTCTTTAGGAGGCAAGCTGAGAAGAAAATGGTACCAAAATGCTTCATTTCTTCAGACTAACAGCCTAGTAGAAGGCTGTAAGTAAATAATTCAGAGGTCACTGTACAATGCTGTGACATTTGAAATGGAGTGTAACAGGCCATAAAAACCCCTCATGTACACAGCCAAACGTGGAGAGTGAGTGACAGCAGGAGATTCCTGCTTCATTCTGCTCTGGGTGGGCACGACTGACACTGTTACAGGCATCTGGCTCAGCAAACAGATGCCAGGTCTTGATCTACCCCCAGGAGCAGGAAGCCTGGGGAGGGCAGGATGCCCCAGTGAGGAGTGGTGCCACAGTGGCCATCAGGAAAGCTGTAGGAGGCATTTTGTCTGCTTCAGACCCAGATTCCCCAGGAGCAACTGTTGGCAGAGTATCGGCAGCAGCATAACTGGATGCTTGCAGACTTGAGTAGGCCCTTGATTATAAAAGAAATCTTGATTTTCTTTTTTATTTTTAAAAACAAACAAACAAACAAAAAAACCCTAACGTTTTCTTCTGATTTGAGGCTTTCTTCAGCCTTTGTTTGAACACTGGGAAAACACTGCCTGCTGTTTTACAGGAAAATACCTGAACCTTTTTGAGTCTGCAGGGGGAGATGTAGCTGATTTCCTAACCATGGTAACCACTTTTCTGCCAGTTACTGGCTAGATACTGAAAAAATGGGTCTAGCAATTTTTGTTTTTCTTTTAGGCTATGAATATTGTGACTTCAGTACTCCTGCTTTATGCAAAAGAAGAGGAAGCCTTCTGGTTGCTGGTGGCTCTGTGTGAACGTATGCTGCCTGACTACTACAACACAAGAGTTGTTGGTATGTTATGGGGAAATTTTCTAGAATGGCAGTACAAAAAATAACCCAATTAACTGGTATTATTTGTATTGAACAAGCATAGATGTTGATGTATGTGTGGCATAGATACAACTGTGAATGCTGGTGGCAAGACAGCTTGATCAGGAACATAGAAGTAGTGCCCTGAAGAGATACTGTGATGGTTGATACCTTTTCATTTAGGGATTAGATCTCATTCTAAAGAGGGCTTAAAGTAAATAAAATAGAGATTGCATGATCCAATTATCTAATTAAGGTAAGGTGGAAACAGGAGCCCTGGGAATTTGCAGAAGTCTTTGTGCCTGTTTGCCTCTGATTTGAAAGGGCACAAGTATCCTGAAGCTGCTGTTGTCAGACAGTTTCCTGGTGTACGTGTAAGTGAAGGGCTCTTCAGTTTATCAGGGGAACTGTTTTTACTGTAGCTCACAAATGCTTGAGATACACATTCAGCCTTAGAAATGGTTTTCCTGGCCAGCCTGAGACACTGATGTTATGGCACAGGTGTGTATAACATGGTTCTCTTGAAAGAAGTGCTCTCAAAAATAAATAAAAATAAACCCTCTCAGGCAGTTGTCTTGGCATCCACCAACAGGTAATGCTGAGGAATCTTACTCTAATTAGTAATAAGTTCTAAGCTGTCATATTACTTCTGTAGGTGCTAGACCAAATTAACCTTTTTTTCAGCTTTTGTGAAGTGTATAATTAAAACAAACAAAAAAATCCCAGTTCAATTTCTGTGTGCAACTCAGTAGTGGAATAGAATCTGTTACTTACCTGCAAGTGAGAAAACGTGTGTAAGCATCACATAGACTATTCTTATGTTTTGTGTTTGTATATATATGTATAGATATTTTTCTCCCCTAAATGGCACTCTGCTCAGTTCCTCCCAAATTAATGGACATCCAACCTTATTGTCCACAGGAGCACTGGTGGATCAGGGTGTCTTTGAAGAGCTGGCTCGTGACTATGTTCCCCAGCTGTATGACTGCATGCAGGACTTGGGTGTGATCTCCACCATTTCCCTGTCCTGGTTCCTCACCCTTTTCCTCAGTGTAATGCCCTTTGAAAGTGCAGTGGTGGTTGTGGATTGTTTCTTCTGTGAAGGAATAAAGGTGATATTTCAATTAGCACTTGCTGTCCTCGATGCTAATGTAGACAAGCTGCTTAACTGTAAAGATGATGGAGAAGCCATGACGGTCTTGGGAAGGTATTTATTACACCAAATAAAGTCTCTTTATTTTTCTCTTTGCTCACTTTTTCTGATTTGTGTTCCTCTGTGTTGAAATACTCAATTTAAACTAGTACAAAATATGCAAATCTTATAGACCCCTTTCACCCATACAAAGTATTCTTTATATTTTCCTAAAATAATACTAAGTGACCAACAAGCTACAAATTCTTATTTCAAGACATTCAAATAAACTTCCCAAACCTGGTTATAGAAACTAATCTTGGTTGATTTAGTTGCTTACGTGGGTTTTGTTACTTCATGTTTTACCTCCTCCTTTTTAAATGCTGCTAACAAAAAAAGCCTTGATCTCAAGGAAATTGTTTTGTCAATGGACTGAACAGAACTCAGAAGAGTTAGGTAGGCTCTTGAGTTGATAGATTTCAGTGTAACAGGAGGATGATAAATAGGCTGCATTGAGTTGTTCCATACAGACTAGTACTGCTGAGAGTAAACTCAGTTTTCCTCATGTTTGGTAGCAATCTTTAGTTTTCAAGATGCTACTGAAACTTCAGAAATCTTTTTCCTAATAAATTTCATTAGTACAGCCTTACTGAAGTCTGGTTTTGATCTCTTTGGGATTAAAGAAGACTGGTTGTGTTTTCTCTGAAGAAAGCCCCAGAGCTTGCTGAGGATTTAAGTGTTCTGCAGCCACAGGGTAGAAGACAGATGATCTATGGTGGGAGGAACAAGCCCTTAGAGCCCCTTTGCAGCGAGGTTGGGCAGTGGTAGGACAGGGAGGTGTGTGGACTGAAGCACACTGACCCCTATTCCCATGGTGTCATAATTCCCTTAGTATATTTAAACAGCCAGAAGCAACTAATCTGTTCAGTAAGCCACTTGTTTGTGGCTAGCCATGTTTGAGCTATTTCTTGATAAGGATAATGAATTACCAGAGGTACCTTAGCTCCCTGTGAGAAAAAACAGTGTTAGGATTTGTCAAATTCCTGATGTCAAAAATGTTGTAGTTCATTAGTAGAGAGTGGCTTAATCATTTTTACATTTAATAATCTATATGTAACCCTTATTCTATTAACCCTCAGAAGGGAGGAGGTACAAATGAATCCTGGGTTTCTAAATTCTTCTTTTTTGTTTTTTTCCTCCAACAGATATTTGGACAGCGTAACTAATAAGGACAGCACTCTTCCACCCATTCCTCATCTTCACTCCCTGCTCAGTGATGATGTAGAGCCTTATCCTGAGGTGGATATCTTCAGACTAATCAGGTCTTCCTATGAGGTAGGATAGGATTTCTTAACAGAAACTTGCCAGCTCACACTAGTTCTGATTTACAGGGGAATTTCATACTCTACAGTTTGCCTTTGCTTGGAAACGAGTGTAAAAGAGATACAGACTCATCTCAGAAGTCTGAAATGGGGCAGGGGAAAGGGGTTAGTCTTTTTCTTTTAACCAAAGCTTTTAATTGGAGCTGTTTTGTATAGAAACCTGCAGCATCAAAGGAGGAGAGCAGCCCACAACCAAAAAGTGGTTTACAAACAAAAGGCTGAACTTGCCATTCAAAAACCTGTTAATTTTCATCTAAGCTTTTTCGTGCTTTTCCAGACTGAAATAGTAGTGAAATCTATATTATTTCAGAAGGTTTTTCTATTAGCAGTGGAACTTTGTTTCTTTTACCTTTTTTTGCCCTTTTTTTAAATTTATTTTTTCAGTATGTGCTGACTATGACCAAGAGCTGCTACCTTCTGTATTATCACCAAAGTTAAAAAAAATTCAGGTGAGAGGGGTTGGTAATAACTAGTATCTGTAAAGCACAGGACAAAGCCTGCAAAAAGCCTGAAATTTTCAAACCAGTTTCATTGTCCTTAAATTTTAAAAATGAGCCATCAATTAAAACACCCCTGATGATTCCACTGACATTTTTAATAATAAAAAGTACTTTTCCTTAATTTCCTTTTCTCCTTTCATTGACACACAAGGTAAAATAGTATTTTTAGTTCAAAATGTAGATTCATACTTAACAATATGACAGCTGTTTCAGAGGCACTTCTGTGTCCCTATAACCTTCTTGCTTTAATACCATGACAGCTATTTAACAAGAGTGTAGGTGGTCCCTACCATATTCTACACTGAAGGGCAAAATGAATCAAGCTAGATGTGTAAGTTCTTCACACTGTGTTAGAATTGAGAAAAGGAAGTTTATGTTCAATTCAGTTTCCCTTATAGTCTTCTGATTCCCTCATCATAAAGACAGCTTGCATTGGCTTAACTGCTTTTTGATTAATCACCTGACTCCATGCAGAGCCAGTCTGTCTTTTGGGGGCTTATGCAGCACAGAACCTTGTAGCTCCTTCTAGATAAAGAACCAGCTGTACTCCAGTATAATTAAGCAAAACAAATAGCATGGGGAGTGAAGACCTGGGAGGAAAGCAGGATTTGGTTGCAAAGAGAATGAGTTTCAGGAGAGTCATTGGTTGTTTTGATGATTAAAAACTGAAACACAACAATTAAATGGTAAATTATCAAGGCAAAACTTGAAGGCATCTGTTGCTCAAAGGCTTAGATTCCTCATTTAGTTGGGTGTACTCAAAGCTGGGAAGTCACTGTTAGCTCTGTTGCAGGAACAAAGAGCAAAACATCAAGTAAGTGAAAACATCATTACTGGTTTTAGATTTTAAGGTATTAAATGTACTTGCTGGGTAATCACCTATCCTTAATCTTCTAGACATTTATTGTTTAGGAAAAAAAATAGGAAGTGCTACAGCTTAAAAAAAAAAAAAAAGCTTAGAGTCCTTTGCCCTCCCTCAAACCCTCAAACACAAAACTCCCCAAGGAGTGGAAAACCTTTTCCCTTGTAGATTGTCCTGTGACATTTTTCATGATGTGTCTGAGAACTTGGTGAAGGCATAGCACTGGCAGAAGCACAATATTTTGATGGTTTTAGGAAGAGCTGCTTTCCATCATGCTCTGATCCTGTCAGTTCTTAGGTGAGCGTGTCAGGTGCATAAATGAGAAGCCTTCAGTGAGAGCTGAAGTGATACAGATTAATTTTTCTGGTAGTAAAGCAATTAGCAGCCCTTTCTGTGATAATACTGAGCTGACTTTCTACTTCTGACAGAGAAACATTCTTGAAATAAAAGAATATACATAACAAGTACATTTTACTCTGCCAGTAATTTCTTAATTTGCTGAAATTACTTTTTAGTAATAAACCTCTTTTCATTCAATTTTGGAGTTAATTCAGAAGCCATAGAGCCTGGTGTTATAATAATTACAACAGAATTGACTGAAGTAATGTGTCATCACTACAGCTTTAAAACCTGTGCATAGCTTACTAGCTCTCCATTGAGTGTAGACTCATCTGCAGAGTTGTGATGTGCCTGGGTGGTTGTTCTGTGCTTGGGCTGTGCCTTAGTTAATTTGGAAAAGAAAAATACTGCCTAAACATTTAAGCTACATCTATAGTAGAATCTGGGTTTGGCTTTTGTAACCCAACTGCTGACACTCATCTGCTGTTGAAAGGTTTGATACAGTTTTGACCCAGAACAATTGACACTCTTCCAACAATTCCTTGCATGATTTGAAAGCTAATAGGAGAAAGGGACCACTCCCAGAAAGTAACTGCACACAACCTCCTTTTTCTGCAGGCCACGTGAGTTTTAGTTGTGTGGATGTCAACAGACCATCTGATTTGGGCCCCAGACCAGAGAATAAGCCCTGATTACTAGAAGAGGTGTGGCCTCAGAGCCACAAAAGGCCTCTTTTTTTCAAGGTTTTGTGATGCTTGATGTTCATGGATGTTTATCTAGATTCCAGTTTTTTCAAAAGACTTCTTTATTTGCAAAATGCCCCAAGTACATGAAGTGTCTGTTTATTTCCAAGGTATGAGGTGCACAGTTTTGCAGATAAACTCAGCTTTAGCCTTAACTTCATGACACAAGCATGTGCTGGCAGATTGTGCCCTGCTGATGTAGATGCCCTTGTGCTGGGAGTGTAAACCCCTTCTGTATGAAAGCACATCTTGCCACCCCACTTAGTTTTACATCTGGCATACCTGATGTCTGGCATTATTGCTCCTGCTGGTGACCTGTGCACTTCTAAGTGTGTTACAAGTGTTTCCTTGATGGCAAATAAATCTTATACTTACACTTCACATAAATAAACCTTGGGGATGAGGCATTCCCCCATGTACAAAAACACAGGATATTGTTCCTAAGAGGTTTTCCCCTAGGAAACTTCTGTGGTATAGCCAAGAGACTTCTAACTACTGAGATCACAGTTTGAAATGTGAAGATTTGTAACTTAGTGAAGACCTTTCAAAATTAAATGAAAATAAGTTGTTGGGGTAAATTAAATCTAGTGATATGTTGCTAAACTTCATAACTTTGTCATGTGTTAGACAAACGCCTTAACAGCATTTTAAAAATCTACCATTTGTGGTCTGTCACATAATTACATTAATTTCTCAAATACCTTAAGGGCAAGCCAAGTATTTCAAATGTTAATACAGAGACTATCCTGTACTCCTTTTTCTCTTCTAAGAAATTTGGAAGTATCCGGGCGGATTTAATTGAACAGATGAGATTCAAACAGAGGCTGAAAGTTATCCAGACCCTTGAAGATACCACGAAGCGCAACGTGGTAAGCTCTGAGATAATCCTGTTTGCAGGGACTCAGTTTCTGAAATTAAATCAGCTTTTCAGTGAGAAAGGGTTCAAATCAACTGTTAATATTTTGTTTCTAAAGGTACGAACCATTGTGACAGAGACTTCTTTTACTATTGATGAACTGGAGGAACTGTATGCTCTTTTCAAGGTAAAGCTAAGTGCAGATAAGATCATGTGCCTGCAGGAAATGCAGATGTTTGTTCTTGATGTGGAACTGTGTCTTTTCTAAAGTCCAGGTCAAGTCTCTGAGTTACTATTGAGTATCTTAATATGAACTTGAATTAGCTGCTGTACTGTTGAATATACAAAAAAACCCAAACCAACAATATAAAATCACAACCATTTTGAAAAGCTCAGGAGACAAATAATTCACTAAATTATTTATCCATGGAAAAAAAATGAATATACTGATTAAAAACTATTATAATGAAAAAATGCACAGGTAAAGGCTTTTGATCAGGTTTTAGAAACTTGTGTATATGTCTCTCTACTCAAGTTTTGCAACTGAGCATAGAAATACCTTTATTCTACTCTCAGACAATTAATATTTCCATACCACAACAGCTGAATTTTGCCTTTGTTAATGCTTTAATGTGTACTGCATTACATACAGATTTAGTGTCACAGAGTAAGTTGATTGTACAGCAATACCATTAGAGCCACAGGTTTAAAGATGAGCAATTAAAATGCTTTAGCTTCATCTTCATGTACAGTGCTTTAAAACAAGATACTTCATTCCTGGTTTGTTGTAACAGCTTTTTTTGGTATAACAAACAATATATTTTCTTTCAATTTCACATCTGTAATATCAGGTCTTAAAATTGTCCAGATCCTGCAGTGCCTTCTTTCAGTCTTCCATGGAATCAGTGAGGCCAAGCCAGACAGTCCATCCTGGCTCATAGCTGTGCAGTGCTAGGAGCCCTTTCTCTGAGCTACTGAGTCATTTTGAATTAGACTCCACTGGAATCAGCACCAGAACCTTCACTGACTTGAGTAAGACTGAAAAAGCAGGACTTGAGACAATATTTTTGAGACTATACAGTTCAACAAAAAAATATTTCAAATAAGGAGCTCTTTTCACATGCCCTGGAATTAAAGGTTTCATGAGAGTCCCCTTCCTGACTTGACTGTGGTGAGGTTGAAGCGGGTGACTAGGCATATCTGTAAGTCACTGCTGCTTACTGCTCTGTTGGAAACAGGGATTCCGTGTTTCATCTGTATGGGAAACAGAAGTTTTGCTTTATCTTTTTATTTTTTGTAGAGGGCTCTCTTTTTGTGCTAGTAGAAGCCTCTTGCAGCAGTGCAGGGGGTAGGCAGATGGAAATAAACCTGCTAGCGTTGTGTTGTCTTAATGATGTGTGTGTGGGAGTTTGGATGTTTTTCAATCCCTGATAGCAGTTAGTGGTTTAAATAAACCTGCTAGCGTTGTGTTGTCTCAATGATGTGTGTGTATGAGCTTGGATGTTTTTCAATCCCTGATAGTGGGTCGTTCACAGAGGTGGCGACAACCTCACCG
>NW_008614178.1:0-4345 GCF_000691845.1 Merops nubicus | reverse complement strand
CTCTTCCCCTGGGCCTGCGGGTCGCACTCCGACGTCCTGGCCGCGCGCCTCTTCAGGCTGCTGGATGAGAATGGAGACCTGCTCATCAACTTCAGGGAGTTCGTCGCGGGGCTGAGTAAGGAGAGCTCACATCCTCCCCACAGAGTCTCCTCCCCACGTTGTTCACTCGAATCCTCTGACCAGAGCAGTTTGGTTCTAAGGGGATCCAGTCGTTCAGAAACACCTTGTATCAGCTGCCAGTTGGCATAAGTCACTTTTGTTTTCAGAGCTGTTCAGTTTCTCATGCCTGTCACAGTGGTTCCCACTGGGGTTTAGGCTGGTCTCAGTAGGCGCATCTACATTAGCCATAGATGATCTTTCGAGGTCCCTTCCAACCCCTATGATTCTATGATTCTGTATCCCACTGGGAGAAGGGCCACATGTGGACCACACCTCACTGGAGTCTGAGCATTTCCCTGCCTGCTAGCTCCCAGTGTGAGAATGCCCTGCAGCTTGTGAGCTTAGTGGTGTGAGTACTTCTAATCACAGTGTTTCCTTTGGGAAGGTCTTTTGCATGTTCTTCTATAGCATTTCTGTCTTGGTGACACTGCAGTTTGTTACCTGCTCCTTAAGCTTCCACTGAAAGTTGGGAATTTGTTCCTGTGAAAGTTGACCTTTTGTCAGTGCTGCCAGCTCTGGAGAGGGGAGAGAGGCAGCATTGAATCCCTTGGTTGTTCAGGAAGAAGGCTTTTAAGGGATATATGGGCACATCTAAGGGGCAGGGAAAGCACAGAGTGAGGATGCAGGTTTTGCTTGCCCCTGGAGAAAGTGCTCCTCTTTAGAAGTCCCCTTGGTTGTTCAGGAAGATGACTTTTAAGGAATATATGGGCACATCTAAGGGGCAGGGAAAGCATAGAGTTTTTGCTTGCCCCTGGAGAAAGTGCCCCTTATTAGAAGTCACAGTATATGCAGTGCAAGTTCTGCCTGTGTTACTTCTGAAGTTGATAACCAAGACTGTAGGTCTTGAGAGAGCAGGATGGAAATCACCAGAAGAGAAGAAAGTGGAGGTGTGGGTCATCTGGGGAGGCTGAATATTTATTTAATTAATCAGAAAGAAGGGCTACAACAGACCACTTTTGATTTCATACACCTAAGTGTAGTGTAGACCAGAAAGGAACAGGGGTTGAGGTGTATCAATCACTAGAAAGTATTGCCTGTACATCAGCTTAGCCTATGGCCAAGCTGTGATAAATGCTGTTTACTTAAATTTCTCTCTTTGTTTTTGGTAAATATCTTGTTGTGAATCATGTGGTGTTATTATTGGATCCTCAGCTCAGAGAGTTTGAAGTCCACACAGAAAGGTCTTATTAACTTTCAGCTGCAGGCCCTTCTGAGTGGTAATGTGACGTTCATAGATTATTTTTGAGGGTTACAAAATAGCTATGTATTGAAGGACCCAAAGCTGAAGTACTAAATTAGGGTTAGGTGGTCTGTGTTCTCTTCTTATTTCTACTGGAGACCGGATGATCTTGGAAGTCAAGTGACTGCCTTATGATCTCAGGGCATAAAGGGAGTGCAGCACTTCTCAGAGTGAACATAGCAGCTTCTAAAATGAAATATTAGAGCAGTAACAAACAGGCTTTGAATGCTGAGTGCTGACATGCTGTCTGTAATGCTGTTTAGGTGCAGCATGCCATGGGGATCTCACAGAGAAGCTGAAGCTACTGTATAAAATGCATGTTTTGCCTGGTAAGTAAATGCTGTTAAAATAGCTGTCCTCTTGTTGAGAACAGCAACTGGGAGCAGAGTTGTTTAGATTTCCCAATTAAAAATTAATTTGTGGGAATTATTGTAGCTGTTTGGGCAGCAGTTAAATTGAGAGGGCTTTTACCATAACCAGACTTGGAGTGGGAAAGTCTGAAAGCACCCATGAAGCCCTGTATTGCTGTGGCCCCCAAAAAGCCCATCTATCTATGTCTCTTGCCTGCTTAGCTGAGGTTGGTGCCTTCCCCCATGCATAATAAATACATGATCTTCAGCATTTGTAACCATAATGTACTTTATTTAATAGTGAAGCTAGCTTAAAATGTTCCTGCATGCCCAGGCTACTTGTTTCTGACCCCAGGTTTGTTCCTGGTTTCTCCTCTGGGCTGGTACAGCTGTTTGCAGAGGGGGAGCTCCAGATCATTTCATAGATGTTTTCTCCAGGCAGCTGCACAAAGCGTTGGACTCAGCTGAGTGAGAAAGAATTTAGGGGGAGAGGGGTTGGAAACATCTCCAAACAGTTTTACTTCTGAAGAAAATGTTGCCCTGGGGCTGTACCTTCTCTGGCTTGTTGCACATGTGCCAGAAAGAACCTGTTGCTGTCCTCACTGAATCTGATGTGTGTTGCAGTTTGGGTAGTTCCAGTCTTGTGCACATCCTTTGGTAAAGAAACCTGAAAGCTTTGAGAGGACAGGCACCTTCATGTGCTTCCAACACCTGTCCCTGGCTGCTCCCAGCTAGGTTTGCTGGAGGTTTCCTGAGGGATTCACTAATTTAACTGGGGAAAAAAAAAAAAACAAACATTTTCTTGAACTGTAACAGAAGAAATCCATTTTTAAGAATGCAGCTTCTGGTTGTCAGGACCTGGTGAGATGATGCTGAAATATGACAGGCTGTTGGCAGCTGGAAGAGGGTTCGTGCCCTGCTTAGGGCATGCAGAGCCAGGCAGAAGGAGGAGATGGAGCTAGCCATGGGGAGATGGGCCAGCCAGCCTCTGGAGGCACACAGCTCCTGGCTAGTCAGGCAGCACTGGGGCTGGGGGAGGAGACACAACAGGCCCAGTGGGTCATCTCCTGTGAGCTGAGAAGAGATGATCCTGAACCCATCACATCTTCACGCTCGCTTCTAGAAACAGACCTCCTGAAAGCATCCATAGAAATATGTTCTAGCTGCTAATGAAATGATGGAATTCTAAATGAAATGATTTTATTGTATTGCTTAGATCCATCCCCTGAGCAAGAAGAGCCAGACTCAGCTTTCGAAGCTACTCAGTACTTTTTTGAAGACATCACACCAGAGTGCACACACGGTAGGCATCTGTTGTGTCAGGAATGAGCAGATGAGGAAATGCATTTCAAATATTCCATTGGGTTGAACTTTTTAAGTGAAGTCTTCTGTAAGAAGAAGCATGTAGCCTTTGTCTGTGCTTTGATATCCTTTCTTTCTTGAGATATTTGATGTTAAGTTTCTGTCTGATTCAAAGAAAATATTGCCCATCCTTCAGGTGACAGGGGGAGGGAAGGTGGTTTGAAAAATACAGTTCACAATTAAAAGACCAGAGGTGGCAATTTTAAGTCCTGATAAGACAAAAGAAGATGCACAAATATATATATCATGCTAGAAGCTGTTTCTGTTGTGGTACCGCAGGCTACTCCTTGTACTACAGAAACAAAGCCTCACATGGTCCCTGTCTTAGTATTTATATTATTAATTACATGGAATTCGTCAGCAGACTGAAGAGCAAACAAAAATCATTTAGTCCAATTTTTAGTCTGCATTTTCTGGAGTGTAAACATATTGTTTATTTTGCACTGTACACATGAAAAGTATGTATGTATCCAAAACCACACTGATGTCTCTCTCCCCCCACCCTTCACTCCATAGTTGTTGGTCTAGACAGCAGGAACAAACAAGGAGTAGATGATGGGTTTGTGACAGTGAGTTTGAAAACAGACAAAGGTATGCACTGTGTCCCTATTTGGATTACATCCTTCAGTCCTTGTAAAGATGCTCCTTTTGAAAGTGGGGGGAAAAAAAGTATTAATTGAAGGTTTCTTCATGGGCTTTTTCCTGCATCTCTGGGTAATCTGTTGACAACAGGCAAGAGGAGCTCACAAGAGAATCGAAATTATCTGAGAATGTGGAGCCAGGAGAACAAATCCAAAGCAAAAAACACAAAGGAATTGCCCAAACTGAACCAGGTACTTCTGTTGACACATACTTGGTTTTTGTTAGCTTTCATACCTATAAATATTCAGTAAGTGAACTCTGAAGAGAGGGTTTATCTTGAGGCAGATAATCCTTTACCAGAGCAGCAGTCAGCTGATATGGGAAGTTAGTTGTTTTCAACACACTGTAACTGGTCTTCAGCTCTCAGCACATCCTAAAAATGAGATAAGCCCACACAGGAATGAGAACATATTATTTTGATCCCTAGATAAATGGTAGTATGATTCTGAATATCACCAGCTGGCTCAAACTGTCCAATACACGTTACCTGAGAGAAGTGTTTTATGTTTTACCATTTTTCCTGTGGGTGTCATTCCCCTGAGGGCCAGAGCTGCTAAGGAGGAGTCCCACGGGGACAGCTCTTTCCTCCAGA
>NW_008614177.1:34261-36117 GCF_000691845.1 Merops nubicus | reverse complement strand
TTTTAATTTTTGTCTGAGTAGTGACCAAAAAATGAGAACCCGTTGCTAGACTGCAGGTAGGTTGAGGTTCACCTAGGAGAAGGTGGTCATGGTGGCTGTGGAAGGAAGAAAGAGGAGCAGTGTGTGAATATTGTGAGATACAACAGTCACAGCAGTGTTTCCAGTGCTTAAAGTCTGGTCCTTGACAACAGGACACTCTTAAGGTGAGGTGCAGTGCTGCTTTATCGCTCTGGAAAGCCAGTGAAAGAAAGTAGCAGGCAGGGTAGCGCCAGGCCACTCTTCAGTGATATGAGGTGTTATAGTAAGACAAAGCCTGTTTGCCAAATGAACGGTTTTTTAGTAAGATTTCTAAGCAGTCTGTCAGGGATGACTTCCTGCGGGAACCATCGAGTCCCAGATGGTGTGCTCTGAGAAGCACGGGCTGCACTTGGGCAGATTCCTTAATGCAGTACACATTCATGGGGGTCTTGTTTGCTTTGAAACCCACAGCACACACTAGGTACAGGCCTGGTTTTCTGCAGAGAACTGGCTGTAGTTGGTCTGTTACATTTCCTGGAGATGAGTTTAGAAATTTAAGTATGAATATTCTGATGCACAGGGATGTGAAAGTCTCTAACTCTTCCAGTAGCAGTAAGTGGAGCGGTTAAGTGAATTAATACTGGCTGTTAGTGTGGACTTCTGGTTCCTTTTCAGGTGTTGGATACCCTGTGCTTTGTATCCCTACCCACTTCATTCCAGACACTAAGGAAGAAGACCTGTAATGATCAGTTCCTACTGTTAAGAATGCTTTTATTTAACTTCCAACCTGATTTCTAGCCACTGCTTTTTTTTTTTTTCTTATGATGAAGTAGAGGCTAAGAACTAGATGTGCTGAAATTATATTTTCCTTTTGTGTTTCCTGAAGTTTTCTGTGTATAGCCTCATGTCAACTTCATGAGTGATTTGAGCAGATGAGGTTGTCCTGCTGTCATAAGGAGCTAGCCTGTCATTCGCTTGCATGGTGGTGAGGTTTGTGTGCCTGCATGGATTAGTTGAAACAGAATTTGGGAGCCTAATTTTTTAGTAAAGTTTGCTTGAATGTTTGGGAAAGGGCAGAACCGTCTCCTTTGGCAGCAGTAGGGTCTGGTCAGCTTTGGTGCATGTGGTGAGGTACCACCTTTGGGGCTGTGTTTGACTACCCAGTTAGGTCAGTCTGAAGATTGCTTCCTGCCTGCCTTCTATACCCTAGGAAAGATTGTTTCAAGCCATGTGAATGTGCTACTTGTAGATTCAGAAATCCCACCTTGCCCCAATAAAGGTGCTTGCCATAGGCATGAAGGAGAGAAGTGGGACTACTCTTTCTGTAGCAGTAAGATGGTAGTCAGGTCATAGAGGCTATGACAGTCACAGTACTAAAGTTCATAGTTTTGATTGTTGGTGTGGTGTGTGTTTGTTTTTGTTTTTTTTTTTTTTAACGGCATGGTATTAAAAAAAGGTGCTTTTTTCCAGATAATCAGTGTTGCTCTTAATGTAGCTCCCATTTAAAGCTTTGTGCTGAGAGCTGCAAGCTACTAGCCTGTGAATTAAAGTATGTCATTCTCTGAAAGACATGTTCCATAGAGGAATGTACAGTCTTTGACATCAGAGATGTGGCTTTGTGAAGGGCAGCTTTCGCCAGCAATTCTGTCCTTCCTTCATTCTAGGTCATCTTTAGAGTTCTATGTTATGGGCATGAGTGTGTGTGCACATGTGTGTATATGTATCTGTCTTATCCTAGTGCTTTGTTCTTTCAAGTGACAGGCTAAAGTTTGAATTTCTGAGTTACAGAAGAACGTCTTTTGGGCAAGTCTTGTTTGGGAAATGTGGTTAGATTAGTG